>NW_017670889.1:127071-172308 GCF_001879085.1 Nicotiana attenuata | reverse complement strand
CAAAGAGAAATCTACCAAAAGAGACACAAACATTTAACGTGGTTCGGTCAACTGACCTACGTCCACAACGGAGATGAGCAATCCACTATAATAAAAGAGAGTACAAAATATCGAGAGAACAACCTTACGAAGAGGCAAACACAAGTGACACACTAACACTTGTCCCGTAAAGTTCTCCCCCTAAACAAGACTCTCAAGCCCCCTATGGCTACATTGTGGATGCTACTGAATGAGAAAGAAGGATCCTCAATTTATAGAAATCTAAACCTTTTCCTACAAGAAAAAAGGACTAGCCAAATATTGGAGATTTATAATTTCCTTTTACAAAAAAGGAAAACCCAGTTAAGGTAATTATATTGCCCTTTTCCTTCAAGAGATAGGAAAACCAAATATGGTAAGAAAATTATGGCAAACACCTAACAATTCTCCCCCTTGGCCTGAATTTTCTGACAAAATAAACTTGATCCACCTTCTTCACATAGCCTTCAACAGATCGCATCTCCAGATCTCCGCCACAAAGTTTGTCTCAACGTGCGTAATACTCCGGTCAAATTTCTCAGAAAATAAATCACGATTATCGTCAAATATGTTGCAGCTAGAACTGAACCCGCCAAGATGAACCTGTCTTGAACTCCAGTTGGGCTATATTTGCAACTTTGCCTGCTCGCCATTTGTGAGGACGTTTACTTAAACAAAATACACTTCAGCTTTTGGCCATAGACTAATCTAAGGCGAGTTGCGCAAGTTCAACTGGATATGTGAATTATACTTATATTTAAAACAACAACAATAACAATCCAGTAGGATCTCACAAGTGAAGTCTGAGGGGATAATGTGTACGCAGACCTTAACCCTATTTTGGAGGATAGAAAGGTTGTTTTCGAAAGACCCTCAGCTCGAGAGCAAGAATAGGAACAAGTAAATAACAACAACAAGGCCAGAATAATGATATCAACAATGTAAGGACCGGAGAAAAAATAAATGGAAGAAAGCAATAGCCACAAGCAGTAACACGACAGGGTACTCGAAGCGGAAGATAGTACTAAAACAACCCTAATACTAGCATTCTAAGAATCAAAGACAAGGTACTAGTCAGCTAGCCCTAATAAAAAACATATCAGAAAAACACATGACGACCTATTACCCTTCTACCTTAATCTTCGACCTCCATACCCTCATGTCAAAGGCCATGTTCTCGATAAGCTGAAATCGCGCCATGTCATGCCTGATCATAAATATATACTTATATATATATATTTTTTTAAAAAGAACATAAGTTCAAATCTTAAACCCTAAATTACATTTAAATCTTAAATTCTTCTCTACGCTTTAATAACTAATTAACCAAAAAGGCCGGTTGAATTGTAGCCTCTTCTGCTGTGTTTACACGCTTTCACTTTCCTAATGAAGTTTTATAGCCTCATCTGCAGAATTAAGATAGTGATTAATCAGAATATAACTTTTGACTTAATCGGTAAGAAATACCTCTTCAAGTGGAAATGAGACACCAATCATACTTTAACTTTACACAATGATCAGATCCAACACTTTTGAACGAAAACATGAACGGACTCGATGAAAAAAGAATATATCCTTTGCTTTTTTGTTTTTCGCCCATTTGCTTACTGTCATCTTCGAATCAATCCCCTCTCTCAAAAATGTTTGAATCCAAAAGAAAGGACGGTTTTCAATTGGAATCTAAAAAGCTAGACTTTATACCATAACTTATGATCAGCGTTGGAAGCCGAATCTTCACCAAGAGGATTCAAAAACAAAAAGTAAACACGTGAAGAAGCCAAGAGAATTTAACATTTAAAAATGTTTAACCTTATATAAACGGTATAAATTTCAGGCGAAAGAGGTTCAGCTTAACCCCCTTCCGTATGCCTAGCTCTGCCCCTGCTTATGACCACACGTCGAATCTATAATTTAAATTTGATAGGTTTCTATTTTTAAGGTTTTCAGTACTGAATCATCCTATATTTAAAAATACGGGCTCAGAAATGTAATAGTTGACGAAAATTTATGTGATTTTTTACGTATATATTTATGTTTTGCCCCAAAAAATACTGATTTCAATTGAACCGTTTAAAATAAAGCTCCATTGCCTCTAACCACAACTTAGACAACACCTTTCTTTCTCTATATATAACCACATATTCCTCTTTGCTCCATATAGTCTTCAAGAAAAACCAAGGAAACCAACCTAGAGAGAATTCTGATTTCATCAGAAAAGAATTATATTTTGAGATCATGGGTTGGTTCATAGGAGAAAGGAGAGGGGTAAGTTGGAGAGATCAAACTCTAGAGTCAATATCAGCACCTCCTTTACCCTTAATAGTTTTATTTGGGCTAGTGATTTTCTTGATTTCTATGAATACTTATTCAGAGTATAAGGCAACAATAGAAAGATCCAAAGCAAGTTTGAAGTTGTTGTCTATCTTATTGCCTTTTCTTGTCATTTTTTTGGTGTATATCTTGCTTAATAGTAACAGATGGTTTTATCCAGTTGGATTTTCAAGGCCAGTTATATACCATTTGTCTAATCAAGAAGGAAGCTCTCCTTGGGGTTTGGCTCTGCTATTGGTGCTGCTTTTGGTCATGGTTCATTATCAAGATTCATTTCAATCTACTTGGTTTCGTATACTTTGAAGAAATGTTACCCTGGATGACAGGCAGGGCGCGCTGCTAGTTTTCGGATACGAGGTATCCATCCTACGATCAGGCGAGGCAGAAATTATTTAGTTTGTTATATTACTATATAGTACCTTTTACATCTCTTCACAAACTCCTTTGGCAAAAGTTGTAACTTGTACACGATTAGGATTAATATGATTAGGTGCCTTAGTGTATTAACCTACCATGATTTGGAGTTGAACTGTTTCTCATTTGTTTAGATGTCTTATATATAATACTTTCTCTTATTTGTAGCAGATATCGATTATTTCAATAGGTACATGTTCTCTCATATATTTTTTCTTGTTGGAGGGAGGGGAAGGGGGGGGGGGGGGGGGGATGTTTGAGGAGAGAGTGGATGTCAAAATTGTGCAACAAGAAAAGAAAACGAGAGTATGCACAAATCTAATAACTCATCATCATTCACTGATTAGTAAAGTCACCAATTTCAACAAAAATCTTGCAACTGAAACTACGTGCCTCTGAACTAATTCGTTACATCAACAAGTAACGTAGTATAAAATTACTATTACATAGCTTTGAAAGAAGAAAAAGGGGAATATACACCAAGAATCTACTCGTCTAATATAGTTACAGCTTGAAGTTCGGTTGACGAGGTCATATCACAAGAGGAGATGAAGCTTTTAATTTAGGTACCTTAAATGAGGATGTGAATAGTTTTGGAGCACCTGAGATACTATCACCAGCTTTTCGTTTTGTACTTCTCTGTCCCAACAAAAACCAACTATCTATCAGCTTACATAAGACATGTTTCTCTAACATACTAGCATGCTCTTGGAATGAGAGATGCAACAATAGTTATATATAATCCTTTACTGAATCTAAATAATAAAGAATCTGGTATTGATGTCACCGCTGTATTTATACATTTGAATTCAAAATCTAGGTTAACATATGCACATGCATTCGTCAAAATATCATGAATATCTTCTATCAATGGAGACCCTAGCCCCACAATTAAGAAAATACAGAGTCCACAGTAATGTCCAAGTTACTACTGTCGTACTAGCTTGTTATCCACACAATAGAGAAATCGTCAAAACAAGTCATAACCAATAGGTTGATCCTTGTTGCTTCTCGAATCAGAAAAGTGGTTTACGTCAGGCACAGAGAACATGCTAGCAAAAGGGCCATATCAAGTTATTTTTATCAAGGTAAATTCTGCAAAAAATCAAGTTAAGAAAAGAGGTCCGGGATGTCAAAAGGTTAAGTCACAAGGGAATGCTAATACATTCAATGACATCTCAGTTATTTCTTTTCTTTTTTCCTTTACAAAGTGAGAAGATTTCCTTTTACCACATTAGATCCACATAACAAAAAAAGTCTATCTGCATTACAAGAATAACCTATTCGACAATATCAGAAAAAGGGAGCAGTTTCTTGAATCCAAGAGAATGACAAACAAACTTCATATGCAAGATACGCCTCAAAGAAGAACAGCATTAACATCAACAAATTATGTAACACAGGACTTCTGCAAAATAGTTTCTTCTAAAATTAAGACGAGATTACCTTTTCAAGAGCTTGTGAAGATTGCGGTTCTTCCTTCAAAGTTACAGTCTTCCAATCCGTTCTGCGCTTCGGAGGTCCTGATGTGGATGTGGATCGAACCAACACAGGAGTGACGGAGGCACTTCCGGACTTCTTTAGCAACTCTAGTTCTCTGGAACATTTGAATAGCTCTTCACTCTTTTTGACAAGGTCAGATTCCAGTTTGGCAACTTCAGTTCTTAACGTAGCAATTATATTATCCTTATCAGTGTTGGATGATTGTAGTTCCTTAATGTTCCTCACAAAAGCATGTATTTTCTCATTTCCAAGCTCAATTTCAGTACATTTGCTCCTCAATTGCTCATTCATGTCATGCTCCAGTTTGTTATATTGGTTCCAAATGAAATCCTTCTCTGCCAAGAGGGCAGAGATCTCAGAATTTTTCTCTGAAGTGAGCCTCTCATTTTCAGTTCTCAGCCTTCTCACCTCATCTTCCCATGCCTTGTTTCTTGTCTCTGCTTTTTCATTAGTAGCAGTCCTTGGTACATCCTGTGAATCAAAATGAATGTCCATATGACTTATCTTCCAGATTTGTCAATGATAACTACAAATTTACAATGAAATCAGAAACAAATTTCGTATAAGAAAAAGCAATCGAAACAACATACATTTGGCTCTGAGCATTTATGAGAGTGGTAGTCAAGCAGGTCTCTGAAGTCCGCCAGTAGACTATCTGCACCTTCTGTATTTTTTAGGTGAAAAGTGAGTAAGTTCCAAATTGAATACTCGGATGGCTAAAACTTAAAAGATCATGTCTACTCTGTAACAGTTAAGGTTACACATACCTGGGGGTGGGGCGAGTTTTTTCAAGAATAAAACCATCTAAAACAGCCAATATTCCCAAAAATTTAGTAATCCTTTTTCTAGTTTGGTTTTGGTTTCATTGAGCTTGTAAAAACCCATTAAAACAGAAATCTTCGTAAGGGTTATTGGAAATGAAACCGGAACTAAACTGAGAGCCCTATATATAAAGAAGTGTGTGTTATGTATCAGATATGTGGTTGCATGATTATTACTCTTTTATACTATCTGCAGTTCCCTAGCTCGCAGGACCTCCATTCTTGATAATTTGAATGATCCACTTTGACAAGCTTAGATTTTCACAAAAATAAAGTTAAGTATGCCATGAGATGAAATGCAAAGAGAAACTTTTAGAACAAGAGTTGAAATTTGTTACAAGTGTTGCAGATAGCACATCAGACTAGCATAGCAGAAAGAACTAGTCTTATTTTAGTTTGGAAACCAGCGAGATCAGAGTCAGTCAGAGAAAGTGAGACAAAAGAAGTAACACGCTATCCAGCTTCCGGATAGAAAGTTCAACCACTCATGTTAGTCCCTCGCTCAGAGGTCTCTTTCCTTTCTTATTTTTCTCCTTTCTTACCTCCCTCCCTCACGTGATAGGGAAAAAAGCATGAGCGAAGACCATAAAAGACACTCTCTAGCCTTCTCTCTCTTTTGGGTTAAAGACTTCAACTCTTTAAGTAGTGATTTGTGGTTAGGGAGGCTACTCTCACACTCATTCCAACCTACAAAAGAGGGGATTTTCAGCTTTGTAGTAGGTACCCCCCATGTGTGAAGACTGAAGAGGCACTCTGAAGATGCTGGCCACCTCTTTTTGCATTGTAAAGTTACTAGTCATCTGTGGAGCATGTTTCTCGCAATCCTTGACATGACCATGCCAAAATCCACTAAGGAGCTACTACAATGTTGGAACAAAGAAGAGCTGTGAAGAAATCACAAAAGACCTGGAATACCATCCCCTCAAGCCATTTGGTTGGACTGATTGGCTTGAAAGAAATTGACAGAATTCTTGAAGGCCATAAAAGAAATTTACATAGCCTTAAACAAAGATGTATGTTTTTGCTAGCTTTTTGGTGCAACCTGGTTATTGTACAGGGTACTGATGCAATTTTAGATACAATAGGGGATCTGCACAATCCATAGTTATGTCTTGTCGCACTGGCTTAGTGCAAGCATTTATCAACTCTTTGGTTACTTGTAAACAGAAGCCCTCACACAGTGTCCTGGGAGCCTAACAAGAAATTGAAAGATACATGCCAGTTGCTACTATCCATTCCGTTACAATTTATATGACCCGTATTCTGTTTTGAGATGTTCCAAAATGATAAACACCGTTCCCTTGATAATATCATTTCATACAGCTTTCACAACTTTGAATAGTTGAAATTCTTTAATTATTTAAATATTAATATTTTCTCTATCAAAATAAGTGTTTAACCATTACTTTAACATTCTTTTATACTATCACTACTATAATAATATACAAGTCAAATTAACATGTTCAATCAACAACCTTTATTTCAAACAACAGGTCAAATGATAAGAACCAACATTGAATAAGAAAAAGAAATTGCATGTTTAAAGCTCCACTATCAGATTGATTACTTACACAGCACCATCGTTTAGGTAATGACACTGTAATTTGTGGTTCACACCAAGCACAACCATAGCCACGAAATTGAGCTCTTAAAAGTAATGGAAGGCAGTAACCAAGAAATTGCATCAACGTTATTAGATAAAATAAGGAAAGGGCAACATCACATGAAGTGAAAGTTGTCATCTCTGAATTCTGCATTGCAATAAAGAACTCTACTACTTTTCTTATTACCGAGAAAACCCCGAGAGAGCTAGTACCATACACCGCAAAATCGATGGATAATGGGTCCGCCCCTCTAGCCTTCTCCAGTTAAATACCGGGATGAAATAAATAACTATATTTCCTACCCTACGTTAAACTAAGCGCATCAGGAAATAAATGGTGGAGAAAAAAAAGAGATCCAAATTTGCAATAAAATTTTCTTATAACCGAGATATTCCCGAGAGCTAGTGGCACACAATGCAAAAATCGATGGATCCATATAGCCTTCTCCACTTAAATACCAGGCTGCAATAAAGAATTATATTTCCCTACCCTATTTTAAACTGATCGCATCAGGAAATAAATGGTAAAGGAAAAAAAAAATCCAAAATTTGCAACAATTTTGTTTTGTTGCAGAAATGGAACTCACCAAACTTCTTTTTGTATATAACAGCATCCCGTTTCTTCGAAACAACAAGATGCTCTGCTTTCGCTACCTCAGCAATGTGCTCCATCTCTTGAACTATAAAATCCTGCTTCATCTGCAAACCCCAATTTTTTAACCCAACTTTACCCAAAAAAGCCCTAAATTCAAACCAATCAAAACCCTAAATTAAGTTTTAAAAAAAATGCAAAACCAAAGAAAATGAAAAGTGACCTGAAAAATTTGTTCTTGATAGCTATAATCATCATTTACCAATCGATCCTGCAGTAATTTTATATGATCTTCAAGAATTTTTTGGCCTGTGGCGAGATATTCAAGCTGCGTCTCCTGTGATTTTATCACTGTAACTAAAAAGTTGTAGACATTGTGCCAAGTCTTTCTTTCGGAACTACTTATTTTGCCTTCAGGCTTTGCCATTGAGAGAAAGATGGAGATTGAAAAGGAGAAAATGATTTCTTAGGTTTTTTTGAGTTAGAGAGAGAGAGAGCAGTGGGAATGTAGGACCGTTCGAATTTGAAAATTTGCTCAACGGTAAAGTCGCCAGATTGAAAAGATAGGAGCGTAAGGCTTGGATTTGGGCCACTGCTTCGTTTTGGGCCCTTATAAGATTATCTCTACACAAGTGGCCAGCCGGATTCATTATTTAGTTTTCTTAGCTGGTATTAGGAGTGGCAAGGGGCGGGTCAGGTTGGATGATTCGGGTCGAAAACGATAATGAAAAAAATAGATCAATTATCCGATCCGACCTATATTTAATACGGATAAAAAATCGGGTTAACCGGCGGATAATATGGGTTACCTATATTATCCATGACTTCTGTATATGATCACTTTTGGGAGAATTCTTAGTCTCATTAACTTGAGGAACCCTCAATTTGAGGCTTTACAAATGTAAACTTTAGACTCATTGGTTATCCATTTTCTAAATGAATATTGTTCTTATCCATATTTGACCCGTTTTTAAAAAGTTCATTATCCAACCCATTTTTAGTGGATAATATGGATGGTTAAGTGTTTTCTTTGAACCATTTTGCCACCCCTAGCTGGTATATATTGATTATACATTAATTATATATGATTATACATATATTTAATATGAATTATATATATATTTTATATTTAATGGCTAATTTTAAGTGATTGGTAATTGGCTATTTAGGTTAATTCTTCTTTATAGCAATTAAAGGGGTGTTTGTACAAATAGCCTTTTCTCAAGCAAATTTTAAGTTTTGATAGCGTAAAACGCTAATTTATCTTTAAAAATTATTATTTAATTTTTCTTAAAGGAAAAATTTAGCCGATTAAGTTAACAATGACAATATATAAAGAGTATCTTCAAAAAATGTCATACGGTGTGAGAATCCATAGTTTGCTTATAAGGTATAACAACCTTCCCCATTAAGAAAATATAGCTGCTGATGAAGGGTGGTTTTCCTAAAGTGCAGTAGAGTAAAATAGTCTACAATAATCTTGGATCTCCAAAATAGTTATTCATTTTGAAGCCGGCAGCTCTTGATAGATTGCCCGCAAAGAATATATGGGAAAAATTCAAAAATAGCCAGATTTACAAGTGGTCGTTCAAAAATAGTCCAGTTTCAAAAGTAATTGAAATTTAGCCACTTTTCATGTAAAGATAAATCTGAGCGAAAACACTGTTCAAAACCCGAAAAATACGCCAGTATATTATGCTGGAGTTCCAGCATAAGTATACTTGAACTCCAGCATATTATACTAGAGTTCCAGGATAGGTATGCTGGAACTCCAGCATATGTAATATGATGGAGCTCCAACATAAGTACACTAGAACTCCAGCATAATATACTGGAGTTCCAGCAAGTATACCGGTCCAGTATAATATGCTGGAAGTTCATACACAAGTGCTCAAATCTCCAGTATATTATGCTGGAACTTTCCGTGTGTTGGAGTTCTAGCATAATATGCTGGAAGTTCATACACAGGTGCACCGAACTCCAGCATATTATGCTGGACCGGTCTCTGTTGCAGCAAAATAGTGATTATTTTTCATTGACTTGGTAAACGCTGGCAACTTTGAATGATCAGTCCGAAAACTGGCTAGACCGTGCTATTTTTACAGAATATATTGATGCATTGTAGGGTTGTTGATAATACGACTTACCCGGCATCTGCTTCTCAACTAGAAAGTATAACCGGCCTCTTTTTTTCAATGTAATGTATCTGCACATATGTGGAACAAGCTCTTGTAGTTAAAAAAAGTTAATAGAACAACTATGATATGGCCAGATGAGTTGAGATGGGCTGAAGCAAAATGTAAAAGAAAGAAGTTCAAAGTGTGGAGATCTTTAGGATGATGTTGATTGTATGTATTTATCACCTCCGAAAAAGCAAACTTATTAAAGAGCTTGAAAAACCTGAACTTTTATCATATATAGTATAGTATGTCTTGCTAGTAGCTTGGAAAGTGGATGTTAGTTGTGAGAAGTATATCTTGCAGTTGCCTTTCTGTAGGTTATTCTTTGTAACTGTACCTAATATCTTCGGTAATAAAATCTTGTACTTACATTTTAAAAAAAAACCTATTTGTCTTATTTTCTTTCATATGAATTTTTTTATTGTAGTTAATAAATTTGATATGTTTTTATTTAGAAGTTCTTTATTTAGCATCATAATTTTTTTTATGTATAATGTTCTTATAAGAATGACATGTTTAAGACTATAAAAGTTTTTGAGATATTTCTGATACATTATATATATGTCGAGGTAAATGTATTTTTTTCACAATTAATTCAACTGAACTTGATATTTTTTTATACGAATATAGATATATACAAAATTCAAATCTTAAAGTTGAACCGGTCAAGTTTAAGTTCAGTCATACTAGCATGTCGAGCAAAACAGAAGGAGTGATATCTTTACATGGTAATTAATTGATATATTTCCCACTATTAATAAGGGAGAAAGAGAGCTGTCTGCGGTTACAATTCTGGTCAAAAGGCTACTATAAAATGATTAAATTTCGATCGTCAAAACGATCACCGATCAGTCGAAAATCGAGCTTTTTTTACAGATTTCTTATTGAAAACGATCAATCGGAAAACACACTGCCCCAATCAATTTGCGACTGAACGGTCGAAAAGTTCCGACCGAAACAGTCGCTAATCTCGGAATTTTCAGGTAATAATTGCGACTGAATCGGTTGGAAATCAACCCCAAATTTGAGAAAAATTTAGCAGAATTCTGCTGCTTTTTCAACTGCACCACCTACCAAATAAAACATCCAATCAATCAAACACCTAATTCATCATCCACCAATCAAACACCTAATATCACAATAAACCAAACAAATCACCTAATATCACAATCAAATAATATTCAATTATTAAAATACTAACTCACATTCCTATTTTAAACATACTAACCAAATCATAATCATGTCTAAAACACAACATTCATATTCAAGTCTAAAACATAACATGATTGTTCAAGTATAAAGCATAAGTATTCCAAGACAAGTCTATATAGTACAACCACGTCATAACATACAATTCAAATAGCTATTCCTATTCAGGCTCAGTCTCCTCGTCACTATCAGATTCATCAAACATTCTATCAAACATTCCCAGCGGCATTTTCAAGCGTCTCACTATCGTTGGAGTTTAACCAATCCATGCTTCTCTAACTTCTCAGACAACTTGCTACAAACCTGTCATGATTGCAAAAATTCACTCTTTATGCTACTGAAGATAGATTTCAGACAATTCAATCTACGACAATAGGATGCAACAAAAGAAAGACCTACATAGAAGAGTCTAACAACCACTATAATAATGCTGATATATTGAACTTGTGGACTCGCCCTTAAAAGTACTCATACATATGATACTCTTAGAGGTATTTGATTTGCTTATAAAAAGGAAAAGACCTTTGAAGATAAATTATTTCTAAATATGAAAAATGACCATTCTTTTTGGCATAAACTAAAAAAGAAATAGGTTATAAAAATTGAAACGGAGAGAATAATATATACTAAAAGTTATACTAATCCACAAATTCTAGCACGGGCCTACAACCACTAGTATATACATGGTATATACCAACCTTTTCTGTTGGCATGAAACATAGAACATATAGAAAGATTACACCATTGCCATCCAATTGCCACCAAATTAACAGGTAGGATTAAGTCAGCTTTCACATCCATTTCAAGTTTTCAATGAAGGACTTTACCTTTCAACTCATTGACAAATAAAGAAAACCAATTTGATATTTTGTAGAGAAGCTTTGTTTATTTTTATTTTTCCCTTTGCGTGCCAGAGATCGAAAGAGGCAAGTTTCATGCAAATAGAAGTCAAAGAATGATCAAAATAAAATCTTATCGTTGAAAACAAGACAAGCAGAATGAAAAAGGGGGGGAAAGAAGTAGGTAACACAATAGAAAGCAAGGAAATAAGCACAATATGAAATAAAAAACAAAAAAAGTCAATGAGAAAGGATTCATCTTTTGTATAGTGAAATTTGTCGACAACTTTTACATTGTTAGTGTATTTTAACTTATTGTTATTGATTATTTATTTTATTTTTTCGATTATAACAACAACAATAACGTAAATCCAATAAGTGGTGTGTATGGGGAGGGTAGTAATATGTACGCAATCTCATCCCTATCTTGTAAAGATAGATAAATTATTTTTCACCGACTCAGATTTTTTTTTTTCAATTAGTAATCATAATTATTACGAACATACTGTAGTTATTTCTTACATAACCTAAATGTATAGAAATCAAAATCATAAATCATTTATTTAAAGGTAAAAAGGCTACTTTCATCCCTAAAAGAATGAAAGGGTCAAAAAAGCCATGATTAACACATCTAATTGTTGACTTGAATTAAACACTAATTTCTACAAATTTTAAATAAAGTCAACAAATACAAAAACTACATAAAGATTGTTTTAAATTACAAAATTCTATAATTAAATTTTCTTAATAAATATTTGACAAAATTACTGTTAATCATTTTTTTCAACTATCCAAACATTAGTAATTTCATCAATTTGAACTCAAAGTAGTACTAATTAAAGACACTTTGCCATAAAATGAAACTACTTATTAGGTCGCGAGGATCTGGGGATAATCGTTATCATTTATCAATACTTAAAATCGTAATAATCGTTCACAACAACTATTTCCTTAATTATCACAACTAATCCAATTTTGGACAAATTTCATTGTTTGGTCGGAGATTTCCTCAGAACTACAATCGGATATTCCCATAAAATCCTACGTGTCAGTTACCATCCTTTACCATAATCCCAACATTTTACCGGTATATCCAGTCAACTAGTCCTTTTGACCTTCATTTCCCGGTTTAATTTATTACACAGTTCTAACATATAAAATAGTCCTATTGTGACCCTCAAGAGTCATGTTCAACTCATTTGGTAGTTCATGGTTGTTGCCTTCTCGGAAACTGTAGTTTTTTAGATCTCACTGAAGTTCGCCGCCGACAACTTTGAGGTTGTTATTACCAGCTCTTAGAATCTTGTTTTGTTCAATCTATGTTCCTTATTTTCATTTTCTGTTTATTTCGATAATATTATAGTTTCTGCTAATTTAATTTGCATTAATTATATTTTTTTTTAGATTTTCAGTTAGGTGTTTGTGCCGGCCGGCTTGAGTATGTTGCTTGATTGACTTCATACTGATCAAAATATGAACAATAAAGAAAAAACATAAATAAATTGATAAAGGAAAAAAAGATCTAGCACTAATTTGGCTTGATTGTTTGATTAAGTGAATGATTAGTCATAATCACTCCAAGTATGTATTAATGAACTTGATTTAGTTTTGTTCAGCTTACTTAACTTCTCGGGAATATCGTTTATAGGCTATAGCAATAATTAGCAGAATGTTGATGCCTAGTTGATGTTTTCTGTGATCTGTTGCACATTTTTATTAGATTTATTTTAAGTATCAAAGACATTATTTGCACTTTACATAGCTAGTTGATTCTCTTTATACTTTCTGGTGAGATTATGAAGCTCCTGTTAAGTATTAGTACTAAAGCCTTGCTTATTTCATTGGTGATATGCAGATCTTTGGATTCAATTTCTTATTGTCTAGGACTTTTGAAAGTGTCGAAAGATGCCTAGCACAACGGATGTGTCTCAAAATGGAAATGCAAGACATGTCGAAGCTGCTCCATCCTTGTTTGAAATCGAGGAAGATTTGTCTAGGTTGCTGGAAAGACCAAGACACGTTAATATAGAAAGGAAGAGGTCTTTTGATGAAAGATCTTTCAGCGAAATGTCGATGACTCATTCACCGCCTCGCCAGCCATACAAAAACTCGGAGAACTCCTCTCGTGTTTTTGACAATATGGTTGGAGTGTATTCACCAGGAAGGTGGTCTGGCATACACACGCCTAGATCAACCTTCGGCTTTGAGCCGCACCCTATAATAGGTGAAGCTTGGGAAGCTTTGAGGCGTTCTATCGTTAACTTCCGCGATCAACCTGTGGGAACTATTGCCGCTGTAGATAATTCTGCTGAGGAACTTAACTATGATCAGGTACACTCCTTATCATTCTAGTCCTTAGGTTTATGCAAGTCTGTCTTTATGTTATTCTTGTAATTTAATATCTCATGAAGCAGGTTGGTTATGTGCTTCAATGGAACTTCTTTTGACAAATATCCTTCCAAAAGTAGTACCAGATATTTCTTTACGTAATAAACAGGAAATGTTGAATTGATATGTCCAAATGCCATAGTTATCAGTTATACATTGAATGGTTTATGGTTGTATGATAGCCGGGAGGGGGTTGGACTGCGAAAACCAGCTAGTTTAATGAATGTGAGCTGGTGTTGGCTGGCGACCAACATATGTAGAACTAGTGATTTATCATTTGGCCGAGAAAACACAAAGTGAAGTGGCTGCTAACTCTCACGTTATCATTGATGAAAAATATACGCCAATATCGACCAAACAATTACCTGCTCATCAATCCCAAACTAGTTTTGGCTATATAAATCCTCTATACCGATGTCGTTCAGCTCAGTCCATTTGTTTTTAAGGCATATTAAGGCTTCTCTAGATCTAATACTTATCCCTATGCAGACCTACAAGTCTTTAATCAGTATATAAGAACTCTTAGCAAACATCAGACCTATAGTGAGTGTAACAAGAACAACTAAGTCTCAAAACCAAGTACTCCTATTTCGTATCACTTATATGAATCCCTTGCTTCCAATGGCTCTGTTCTTATCTAAGTCGCATTGGTTGATCGAACACCTTATAAGACGACTTTCTTCCATGTTGTATTAGGTATACCTCATTCTCTTTTAGTAGCTTTGATCATCGTAGTATTGCACCTAAGCGCTTGTACATTTGGAGGTCTATGTAGAATGCGGTTAAACCACTGTAGTAAACTCTCTCTCATTTTATACTTTATATGTACTACTTGCACGCTGTGATCATTTCTTATCTTGTCTCTTTTTATAACCATACATCCACACATCCATCTTAACATCTTCATTTTCCTGATGGCCTTTATTGAGCAATATGAATGTATAGAAGTGTGATGCAGAAGTTGATCCTCTATAAGTAATGAACATTTGACTTGGCAGGTTTTTGTCAGAGATTTTGTCCCTAGCGCTTTGGCATTCTTGATGAATGGTGAACCTGAAATAGTAAAAAACTTTCTTTTGAAAACCTTGCGCCTCCAATCTCGGGAGAAGAAGATAGACCAGTTCAAGCTAGGTGCTGGAGTCATGCCTGCAAGTTTTAAAGTACTTCACGATCCTGTTAGGAACTATGAGACTATAACTGCAGATTTTGGCGAAAGTGCTATCGGTAGAGTTGCTCCTGTGGATTCAGGCTTCTGGTGGATTATACTACTTCGTGCATACACAAAGTCTACAGGGGATACTTCTTTGGCTGAGATGCCTGAATGCCAAAGGGGTATAAGGCTGATTCTTGAATTATGTCTTTCAGAAGGTTTTGATACATTCCCAACGCTGCTGTGTGCTGATGGATGCTCTATGATTGATCGCAGAATGGTCAGTCTGATGTACTCTCCTCTCCTTATCGTTTTTACCTAGATCTGACTTATGGGTCCTGTCTTATATTCTGTTTGTTATATATGATCCTTGCATTGTATGTCAAAGACATGCTGATATCTATCAAGTGTTACTTTTAGAATTGCATTATTTAACAAACGCCTGTATAGAATCTGTCAGACTTATTACATGCTTGATTTTCTATTTCTTATTGCATGATGACGGTGATTTTCTATTCTTCTTCTTTTTATCGTCCTTTTCTTTTCCCCTTCTCCCTTTTTCCCTTTCATCATTCGCTGCTGTGTCTGGCTGTTAGAAATATTATTGCTCGTCGTGAATGGCAAAGCCCCACTTTTGACTTGGGCTAATTTAGGCTTCGAACAGGAATTCAGCTGAGATAGTCACGCCCTTTGCTAGAATAGAAGCAAATGGAAGAGCAAAGGTGTATGTTTAGAAATAGGTTTAATGTGTTCTCTCCCTGCTAAAGGGCTTTATTAGTTTCATCATCTATGGAGGTAGTCATGCTTGTTTAATCTCTAAATTGTTTGCGCGCAATTGAAGCCAAACAAGGAGGTGTAACTGATTCCTTAAGTTGCCATTTGAATATCTGCTTCATCTTGTACTCCTTCCTCATATTTATCTTCTCCTCAGTTTAATGAAATTGACTATGATCATGAGTGGAAGTCTCCATATAGTTTTGTACACCATGAATTTTTCAATCATTGCAGTCCAATTTCCTTTTAAATACCCACTCGCTCGATAGACTCACAGGTTTTAAAAACTTTGTTTCATATTGTTACCAGGGTGTCTATGGTTATCCTATTGAAATACAAGCGCTTTTCTTTATGGCCTTAAGATGTGCCTTGCTTCTCCTTAAACCCGACGAAGAAGGCAGAGAGTGTTGTGATGCAATAATCAAACGCCTTCATGCTTTAAGCTTTCACATGAGAAGTTACTTTTGGCTGGACATAAAACAGCTGAATGATATATACCGTTACAAAACTGAAGAGTACTCTCACACTGCGGTAAACAAGTTTAATGTGATGCCAGATTCCCTCCCGGACTGGGTTTTTGATTTCATGCCAAGTCGTGGTGGTTACTTCATTGGAAATGTTAGTCCTGCTCACATGGACTTTCGTTGGTTTTGTTTGGGCAACTGTATTGCAATTTTGTCATCTTTGGCTACACCTGAGCAAGCTTCGGCCATAATGGATCTTGTTGAATCAAGATGGCAAGAGCTAGTAGGAGAAATGCCGCTAAAAATCTGTTATCCCGCTATGGAAGGTCATGAATGGAGGATTGTAACAGGATGCGATCCTAAAAACACTAGTTGGAGTTATCATAATGGTGGAACTTGGCCAGGTTAGATTTTCTTCCCAAGTATTCAACACCCAAAAGTACTTAAATCTATTTGACGTTACTTTCTTATTTCATCCGCATCATGATGCACAGAGATTGCATGTGTACTTGTTGGGTAGCAAATGATACACAACAATTTCCTACTCCTCCTATTCCATTTTATGTGAATCAAACTTTGCACTTTCTATTTTAGTGACATGATTTTGTAGTCACAAAAATGTCATGTCATGGCATAGTTAAACTTCCATGCCAAATTCCAAAGTGGTCCGAAGTGTTCTTAAACTTCCGCCAAACGCCTTTACATTCAATGAAACGGAGGGAGTACTATTCATATTCTCTGCTGTGATATTTACTTTTCTGTGTACTGATTTGTGTGGTTTCTTGTCTAGTTCTTCTGTGGCTCCTTACTGCAGCAGCTATCAAGACTGGTCGACCCCAAATAGCACGACGAGCCATTGAACTAGCTGAATCGCGCTTGCTAAAAGATAGCTGGCCGGAATATTATGATGGAAAGCTTGGTCGATTTATTGGGAAACAGGCTCGTAAGTTCCAGACATGGTCCATTGCCGGTTACTTGGTAGCTAGAATGATGTTGGAAGATCCATCTCATTTGGGTATGATAGCACTCGAAGAAGATAAACAGATGAAGCCTACCATGAAAAGATCTGCTTCTTGGACCTGTTAATATCCTTGTATACAATTTCTCTTCCAAATGACATGTTTTTTTTTGGAATTCTTAATCATTCTCTTTTAGTTTGTCTCAAAAATGTCAGAATTTTTGTTGAATTGACCGCGAGATTGTACACATTACTCTGTTTTTTTCCCCGGTTAATCTGGTTTTTGTCTAAGGATGTCCATTGAATGCCAATAGATGTTTGATGTTAGCTGATCTAAGGAGTTGTTAGGAAACCCCTTTTCCATATCTACCTAGTGTAATCTAAACACAATGAATTTCTAGTTTTATACGCTGATAATGTAAAGAATGTTTAAATAAGTGTAGACCATCAATTGTGCTCGAATTTGAGATACTGCACTCCAAATCGAAATCACGCATTGTTATACACAACGGATATATTCCTAAGGTCTCCATATATACTCGAACTCCTATATCGTTCCGAATTTCTATTGGTGGAAGTATATTTGATTTCGATGATTTTTGCGGAGGTATCGATCATTAGATGCTCTGCAATTGCAGAATTCAATTGACTATAATTTGAATCTTCACTGACTACAATTCCATCAACATCAAAGTCTTTGTGTCTCCCAACGCTGTCCCAGTGGCCATTTATGCATAATCGCTAATTATGATATTATGTCGCAAAATTCAACACAATTGTAGCTAATTGATTGCAATTTTTTTTTTCAAAACCTTCGTTTATTGAAAACCAGAGAAAACCAGAGAATAGAACTTGATTATCAGAGAAATCAGTGTAATAGCAGGAATCTACCAAACAATGGCTTGATTAAGGTGCGATGACTGGTTCGATAAAATTTCTGGAGAAATATACGCGATCCCAAATTCCTGCGTCTAAATAAGGAAGACTACCGCAGAAGGGATTCTAGTTTAAACAAATGCATATATTTTGTAGGTAAAAATTGTTTAGGTCCGGTAAAAACTAAACATGGACATTTTTGATAATAAAGTTTGAAAAACTGTATAGGAACGAAAAAATCCCTTATTTATATACGTTTTAAATGTTTGGGCAATGATGGAACACCTAACTTATCCGTTTAGACACCCTTAATCAAACCATACGTCAACGCATGGGTTTAACCAAAATGCACGATGCTATCTAAAATTTCTATGTATAGGAAAAGTTAACAGCAGGCAATAGATAATTAGGCTTTTTCTGCATTTGGTGGTGGAATCTATTATTCACAGCTAAGAAAAGCTGGCACAATAGTAAGACAATGACTGTAAGCGCAGCACATCAGAAGAGTTGTCTGTTGATTATGTATTTACAACAATAGCATCTTTTTTACTCATTGAAAACATCGACATATTGATGTATTAATCTTAGTTAGGGGTGGCAAAATGGTTAAAAGAAAACAGTTAACCAACCATATCAGTGGCGGATCCAGGATTTTATGTTCGTGGGTGCTTAATTTTTTTTTGATGTGTAGTAACTACTTAATTCTTTGGTTGGTCGGTGCTTTCTTTTCGTTTTATATTAGATGCCACAAATTTCTTATATAACTATACCTATGCTATGTAAAGTTTAATGGGTGCTGAAGCACCTAAGTTTAGTATGTAGCTCCGCCCCTCAACCATATTATCCACTAAAAAATGGGTTGGATAATGAACTTTTTAAAAACGGGTTAAATATGGATAAGAACCATATTATCCATTTAGAAAATGGATAACCAATAGATAACCAACGTGTCTAACTTTTACATTTGTAAAGCCTCAAATTGGGGGTTCCTCAAGGTAGGGTGACTAAGAATTCTCTTAAAATTGATCATATACAAGAAGTCATTACCCATATTATCCGCCTGTTAACCCGTTTTTTATCCGTATTAAATATGGGTCGGGTCGGATAATTGATCCGTTTTTTCATTACCCGTTTTCGACCCTAACCATATCCGCCCCGCCCATTTGCCACTCCTAATCTTAGCTGCTAGTTTCATAAATGAAGATGGATCATAGGGTGTTGTGTGATTTCAGGAGTAATTCCATCTAGGACTCGTGTACATACATGATGAAATTACATGACGTAAATGAACTTTATCAACTATAATAATATAATCTATTTATTTATCGTCACATTAAAGTAACTAAACTACGTGTGTTCAATTGCTCAATGATCGGAAGGTCAAATTTTCTAACGTCTGTGTTATGACACATCACTTGCTATATCAACGCTCTATCAGAAAAAAGGTATCTTATCTTCTATAGAATATCTATTTGCTTGGGCCAAAAAAGTGATTTGATCTATCACGACTATGGTCGTTCCGTGCATAGGATTACATAGGTCCTTTACGGGTCGTTTGGTATAATGGTGGGATATCTCAAGATATCACATTGGTTGGGATATCCCATGGGATTATATTCGTTATCCCACCTTTTATATGAGGTAGCTAATCACATCATTTTAGTATAAAAGTTATTCTGGATGTGATAAAGTTACTCCCAAACTTTATCCCCTAATGATTATTATTCTTATCTCATGTACCAAACGACCAGCCGCAGAGGCGAATTCAAGATTTGAAGTTTATGGGTTCTTACCGATCTCGAGTTATATATACAATAATAAGTAGGTTTACAGTTAAAATTAAAATTTATAGATATTTAGTCCACTTTTTAATATAAATACAGAGTTTGGACAAAAGCTATTGGATTCACGAGAACTCATAAGCTCAAGGCTAAAACCACCCCTGGACCAGGCTAAGATTAGTTTTACTTTACACCCCCTGCCCCCATCAGCGCCTTCATGCCCAAAAGAAAAAAGAAATAAAGAAAGAAGGAAAGAAAATTAAACAAAAAGAAAAAATGATAAACATTTTCTGCGTTTTGAAATGGATATATATAAGTACTTCTTGCTCCTATATATCATTCTGTCATAGAAGTACTCAAAAGAAAGAGTGATCAATCTGAATAATTTTACAATAGCATGGGCATCTCCAAGTCCAAAGCTCTTATTGCCTCACTAATCTTTCTTCTTTTTCTCTTATCTGCTGCAGAAAATCATGAGCTTATAGCAGCAGTAATAATATTGATGCAATATCAAAAGCACTCAAAGCTCGTCCTAATTATACAATAAGTCTGCACTCCTTCCTTCTCTCTCATCCCATTCTTTTAATTTTATCGTTTGCTCGCTATATACTCCTTTCTTGAATCAGGGTTTATCAGAAAAAGCCTCTCTACCTTCAAGGTAGGTGAAATGTCTGGTTATACACTACCGTCCCCAATCCTTACTGGTGGGATCATACTGAATTTGTTGTTGATGTTGTTATTTTCTGTCTATGCTGCTCCGACTTTTCAAAAATGTTGTTGCATCCATGTCGGATCCTCAAAGCACCACTTTTAGAGGATTTAGTACGCACCCGATGACATTTTTAAAGAGTCCGAACAACATATATAGTTAATTTCCCAATATTAAAGCTAAGTTAATACGTAGTAGCTCAGGGGCGGAGCTAGCATACATGTTACGGGTTCGACCGAACCCAGTAACTTTGGTCCAAACCTTGTATTTGTCTTTAAAAAATTATTGAATATGTACAAATTCTTAATTTAGAACCCAATAACTTAAAAGAACTAGAGTATCGAACCCGGTAACTTCAAATCCTAGCTCCGCCTGTGTAGTAGCTAGTACTAATATTTATGATGATTGTTTGTTGAACAGATTGTGGAAACGAATGTACGAGGAGGTGCAAGTTAGCATCTAGACAGAAAATCTGCAAGAGAGCATGTGGGACATGTCGTGCCCGTTGCAACTGCGTGCCGCCAGGAACTTCTGGAAATGAGAATGCCTGTCCATGCTATTCTACTATGACTACTCATGGCAAAAGACGCAAGTGCCCTTAATTAGTACTTGACTCGTACGTGCTTTCAAACTGTATGCACGTGCGCCCACTACTTATATTCTAGATATGCTTCTGTGTGCGTTATTAAGAAATAAGAAAGAGTATGAGTTTAAAGGGATTGTATGATCAAGTGAAGAGCTGCTGCTGCTGCATAATTTCAAATTAAATATGGATCCCTTGGTTAATTTGGTTTGTACTTGTAGTAGTTTAAAAAATAGAGAAGTTTGAATAAATTTTAATCATACGAGACAAGGCGGAATGGGCAAATGGTATAGATTCACAACCTTTTATACGAACTCCACACTATATATGCCAACTCTATAATGTAGATATTGCTTACATTGCTTTAGCTTGAAAAATAGCATGAATAAATACTGAGTTTTCATCATTGATTCTGTGAAAACCAACCCTAGGTCCGCCGTTAGAGAACTTCGAGCTATACGAGAGAAGCTCTGGTGAGCAACAGTGAAGAAGTTTCTAGAGAGAGAAAGGCAAAATCTCATTAATTAGAATATTAGAATCTGTACAAACAAGAGTATATCTAAACTAATATATCCCATTAACTAATAGCTGCCAGCTAACTAATACACACACGTGCTAACTAACTAGATGGGCTATCCAGAAGAGTATACCTTAAATAGCTAACTGTACAACAACATTAACTACTTACCTCTACACTCCCTCTCAAGTTGAGAATGAAAAATATTTTTCATTCCCAACTTGGATACTAGAACTGCATGTTGTCAATGCCCCAATGCCGTTGTCGGAATATCAGCTAGTTGCTCCTGAGTGGCTATGTGTGCAGTCTCTATCAACCCTTCTTGTATCTTCTCTCTGATGAAATGACAATCAATGTCAATGTATTTTGTTCTTTCATGGTATATGGGATTTGCATCAATCTGCAGAGCAGCTTTGTTGTCACAGTACAAATCCATGGGCAGCTTGACATTCACTCCTAGCTCTTTCATCAACTCATTCAACCATATTAGCTCAGCTACAGTTTGTGTCGTGCTTCTATATTCTGCTTCAATTGAACTTCTGGATATGGTGCTTTGTTTCTTGGCTTTCCACGAGATAAGTGAGGTTGGACATAGGGAAAGATGCCCAATCAGAATCACAGAATGCTCCTATCTTTTCTTAACCTCTGCTTGACATTAACAACCTAAGACATGGCTGCTTCTTTATGTACTTCACTATATGCAAAGCTGTTTCACAATGAGATGTCTTTGGTGCATGGATGAATTGACTCAAGTATTGCACTGCATATGCAATGTCTGGCCTAGTATGGTCAAGTATAATAACTTTCCAATGAGTCTCTGAAAGCTGTTTCTGTCCTTCAATGGCTCATCAGTAGTTCTTTGCACATACCCATCATATTTTGTACTCGTTAACTTCAGGTTTTGTTCCATAGGGGTGTCCTTAGGCTTTGAACCTGATAGTCCTGCTTCTGATATCATCTATAGAGCATACTTCCTCTGAGACATTAGGATGTCTTCTTCAGACCTAGCAAATTCCATTCCCAGAAAGTACCTAAGCTCTCCAAGATCTTTCAGTTTGAATCTTTTATGTAAGACACTTTTAGCTCGATGTATCTCTGCCAAGTCATTACCTGTGACAAGTAAACCATCTACATAGACAAGAATAAGTACAAACTTGTTGTTAGTAGTCTTAGTGAATATGTAATAATCATGGCTGCTCTACTGAAAACCAGATGATAGCAAGGCTTGTGTCAGCTTCACATTCCATTGTCTGGAGGTTTGTTTCAAACCATATAGAGATTTGAGTAGTCTACATACCTTATGCTTCCCCTGACTACCAAATCCCCGAGGAAGAGTCATGTAAACCTTCTCAGCAAGATCACTATTCAGAAAAGCATTATGGACATCCATTTGATACACAGGCCAATGCCTAAGGGCACCAATGGCTATAACAGTCCTTACTGTGGTCATCTTGGCCACAGGGGAAAAGGTATCATGGAAGTCAATGTCTTCTTGTCATGTATATCCCTTAGCAACTAGTCTAGCTTTTAACCTTTCCACATTTTCATCAATATTATACTTGATTTTGTAGACCCATTTGCAGCCTATGAGCACCTTACCAGGTAAATCAACCACATCCCAAGTATGATTTTGTTCTAAAGCTTCAATCTCAAGGTTCAAGCCTTACTGCACCTATCATCTTTAATGGCTTGAGAGTAATAAGTAGGTTCAGTATCAACAGAGAAAGAAGCAAGAAAGGATTGAAAATGAGCAGGAAGATGAGAGTAAAAAAGCAAAACGGTGAATAGGATAAAGGCAGGAAGTAGAGGCTGAGGGTAAAGGAGGATGAATGTAATCAATCAGCCAAATGGAAGGCTTAAGTGTTCTACCAGATTTTCTGGGCAACAAAGAATCAGTAGGTGGATCAGATGGACCAGGTGTAACAGCAGAAGTAGGATTAGGAGGTGGAGCAGGTGAACTAATAGATGGAGACTGAGTGATGGGATCAACAGGAGGTGAAGGAATTTCATTGAAATTTAGATTATGGTCAGTTGTAGGAGATGGCAGGGGATCAGAAATAGGAAAAAAAAGGAAGAAGGAATAGAAGATGAATCAGGAGCAACAAGGAATTTACTCCTGGGATGTTTTAAAGGATAAACATTTTCTTTAAAGATAACATCCCTGCTAACTATAAATTTATTAGCTTCAATATCATAGATTCTATATCATTTTTGAGTAGTAGCATAGCCCATAAAGACACCAGGGACAGATTTGGGAGTGAATTTATCATGAAAATATGATTTTGTGGCATAACAAAGACATCCTAGAGTTCTGATGTGAGCAAGAATAGGGGGTTTACCATGAAAAATCTCATAAGGTGATTTTCCATGTAGGACAACACTTGGTAGTCTATTAATTATATAGGTGGAAACAAGAATGCAATCCCCCAGAACCTCAAGGGTATGTTAGCCTGAAATCTTAAGGCTCTTCCTACTTCTAGGATACGTCTGTGTTTCCTCTCCACAACACCATTCTGTTGTGGAGTATAGACACAACTGCTCTAATGAAGGATCCCCTTAGCTTTGAAAGAGTAGAACATAGAGTATTAAAAACTCATGACCATTATCTGACCTAAAAGTGATCACGCCCTATTATGCCTTATAAAAAGGACTAAGCGGTCGTTGTAACTATAATCTGGTCTAAGAGTCCGGAGTCGGATCCCACAAAGAACTAAGGTTTAGTTATAATTTTTTACTATCACTAAGAAGACAAGCTCAAACAATTCCTTTGTTATAAATATTAAGATTCTTATGCTTAACTAATTAAATAATAAATTAAAGCAATAAATTAATAACTAAAGATACTAGGGGTTGGAGAAAAGATTAAGGAGGTCTAGATTTATGATTTCCCCAATTGTCGGAATCCTTCCCCCTACATTTTCTATAATTTCGCCTAAGTATTCCCTAGCGATCGTTAGTATTGTGGGTGTCATAATTCTCTCTTGAGCAACTACCATAATTTACTAGACATATTCTCTCTAACTACGCTAGCTAACACTAATTCACCGCTCACTACGATTGCACCAAGGTTTCATTATCTCTAATCCCGCCTTTAACCCTCCGTATTGATCTCTCACATATGTTAGGAGTGGTGTTGTTCAACAACTACCTAAATGTGTACTCTCTCTCGACCAATATACATACTAAATAGGCACAGTCAATTGATGAACATTCAATCAACAACAATAAATACGTAGTTGAACAAGTAGATAAATCCAACTGCAAAATTATATAAAAACAAAACAAGAATTTGTCCTACAAAAGGTTCCATCAAAACCCTAGATATCAAATTAGCTATTCATAATAGTATATAAAACTACAATACTAGAATTCATAACCAATAATGAAAATAGGAAGAAGGAAGTGAAAAACTCATAGAAAAATTCTCCGCCTTGCTCCTAGTGTGTTCTTGCCTCTTAAAAAAATGTTTAGGAATCCGGGTCGGAGTCTTCTTTAAAAAACATCCTCCTTGGTGGAGTCTTCTCTAAAAAAAACAGCTCTCCTCCTCTCAGACATGTTTAGGGAGTATTTATAGGCTAGGGTTTAAGTCCTTGAGTCCAAATACGGGTCGGAGTCTTTTAACCCGTGATTTTTAATTACGGGGGACATCACGAGGCCAGTCTTATAGCCGGTCAGCCTGGCTACAGACCTCGCGAGGCCAGGCTTATAGCGCGGTCAGCCTGGCTAAAGAGCGGGCTATGCCTGGACTGTAGCGCGGTCAAACTGGTTATAGAGGTGGCTTTACTTGGTCTGTAGCACGGTAAGGCAAGCTATAGAGGTGGCTTTACTTGGTATGTAGTATAATTTGGGTACTTGATGCTTTTGTGCTCTTTTCTTGCATTTTTGTCCTCTTTTTGTGCAACTTCCATTCGTCTTTGTCTTCCGGTGCTCCTACACATAAAATTACATAATTTAGCTCAAACGTCGTTCAATTAACCACTAAACTAATAACATGTAAGGCGAGTAATGTACTAAAAATATAGTATTTTGTCCACACATCAAAAAGTCTTAACAGTGGTTGAGAATTGATTTTCAACAAGGTGTAGGAATTCAGTTGAAACAACATACACATCAACTTTTAACCTCAAAAGAAAAGTCCAAGTCATTCTTGAATAGTCATCAACAAGAGTAAGAAAGTAATTGAACTCATTGTACAGACTCTATATGGACCCCACACATCCATGTGTACAAGTTCAAAGACACAATTAGACTTGGAAATACTAACAAGAAAAGGTAACCTAGTTTGTTTAGCTAGTGTACATACAGGACAATGACAAGTAGAAGTACAGGACAGTTGTTTATTTAGAGTAGGAATCTTTTGTAAGACTGAAAGAGGTGCATGAGCTAGCCTTTGATGCCATAATGCACTTGAATTTGATTGAACTGAAGTAGACACACAATTAGAAGTAAAAGTAGTAACAAGTGTTGAGGGATTGAGGATGTAAAGACCACCCTTAAGCTTACTAATCCCCTTCATCATGCCACTGAAGAGGTCCTGAAAGACATAAAAATCATAATAGAAATGGACTGAGGTATTCAACTCTTTTGTATATCTAGAAACAGAGAGCAGATTAAACTGGAATTCAGGGACATAAAGAACATCATAAAGAACTTCTGAATTATGCAAAGTACATGGTCCAGTATGGGCAACTTTAGTACTATTTCCATTAGGTAAATGCACGGAGGGTGATTTAAGTCCAGGTACAGGATACACTGATGATAGTAGATGCAAGGCTGAAACAATGTGATTAGAAGCCCAGTGTCAATAATCCAAAGACTTTGGTTAGTGGTAGAGTTACCTGCCATGTTGACTGAGGCATCATGACCCTTTTCCTTGTTTAGCAGCTTGAGAATTTGTTGGTATTGTTCAGTAGTGAAAGGCTGAACAGTTGGAACAATATTCCTATGCATACCAGGATGAACTTCCTCTCAACAGTCACATTATGTGCCACAACTGCTGGTTGTTCCCACCCTTTGGAGTCGTGATGGCGCCTACTAGTGAAATCTAGGCAAACCAATCAACTGAATTATTTGCCTTGTTTCCATTTTTAAATTCGTTAACAGTTATAATCCAACAGTTAATAATCAACAAAATTTAACAAGCGGAAGACTTAATTTCAAGTTTTAATAACACTGCTAATACCATTCCATAACCAATCTACACAAGACTGGTGTCACAACTTCACAGACTGTCTAAGATTACTACAAATAAAGGTCTGAAAGAAAAAATACAACACTGTCTCTGGAAATATAAGAAAGAAACATGAATAATAGCTAGAAGGAGACGCCAAGGCCTGCGGACGCCTGCAGGACTACCTCGGGTCGCCTGATGGACCAGAAGCAGCAACCTCACTGCGGTCCGAAATCTACAATACTGGGATCTGCACAAAAGAGTGCAGAGTGTAGTATCAGCACAACGACCCCATGTGCTGGTAAGTGCCTAGCCTAACCTCGGCGAAGTAGTTACGAGGCTAGGACCAAACTACCAAAATAAACCTGTGCAGTTAAATCATATAAAGCAGAACAATATAAGCAGAAATATACAGCTAAGGATGGGAAGGGGGAAAACATGCTGCGGGGACATCGAATAAAAATAGAAGAACAACGAATAAATATAAGGATCACCATAGTTCAACTGAAGATATGAAGGGGGATCATGCTGCGGGGTACAACAAGTATCAACAGAAGACCAACAATTAAATGTAGAGAAACCATAACTCAGATATCAATAAAAATCAAGAAATTCAAAGACAAGTGCACGGCATCACCCTTCGTGCTTTAACACTCTCTCACCAAAACAATGCACGGCATCACCCTTTGTGCTTTAACATCTCTCACCAAAACAATACGCGGCATCACCCTTCGTGCTTTACACTCTTCCTCACCCAAGCAACAATCACAAGCAATTTGGGCAAGGGAATTGATAACATCACAATAAAATCAAGTAACAAAGGAAATCAGTAAGTAAGCGTAAAGAACACCATAACTCAATCACCAGTAAAATCAGGAAAATCAAGGACAAGTGCACGGCATCACCCTTCGTGCTTTTACTCTCGTCCTCACCATGAAAATCAGTATAATTGGCACGACATCACCCTTCGTGCTTTTACCTCACATAATCACTCATATAAAGGGACGGAAAGGTACATCGTGCGGCATGGCATCACCCTTCGTGCTTTTACACTCTTCCTCACAAAATCATACACGGCATTACCCTTCGTGCTTTAACACTCTTCCTCACCCAAACAACAAACACAAAGGGCAAGGAATTAAATAGAATCACCCTAAAATCCCGGCAAGGGAACAACATTAAAAGCAACAACATCCCGGCAAGGGTGCGATATTAAAAGCAACAACATCCCGGGAAGGGTACAATATTAAAAGCAACAACATCCCGGCAAGGGAATAATGTCATAATCCTCTTCTCTTTTTCACATTTACTTCACAACTCGATTCACAATTTGAGCCAATGCTCTATGAGGTTCGATTTCCAATTACAGTTCCACAAATCAGTTTACCACTTGAGCCAACGCTCTTCACTGGTCAAATACCAATACTCTTTCCACAAACCTTGCTCAACAATAGCAATCATCACATTAAACATGAACAATACAAATGGAGTTACATTAATCATAACATAAGACTCACCGGCATGCTTGACACCAACGTATAGATACTCGTCACCATGCCTATACGTCGTACTCAACAAATAGCACATAGAAAATAGGACACAACTTCTACTTCCTCAAGCTAAGGTTAGACCAAACACTTACCTCGATGCCTCGAACACAGTTCAAGCCTCAACTATCCCTTTACCTCTTGATTCCACCGCCAATTCGCTCGTATCTAGCCACAAGTTACTTAATTATATCAATAAATGCTAATTGAATCAATTCTAATGCATGGAAATAAGTTTTCTAAAGTTTTTCCCAAAAAGTCAAAAATCGACCCCGGGCCCGCATGGTCAAGACCCGAGGTTCGAACCAAAACCCGATCTCCCATTCACCCACGAACTCAAATACATAATTTGTTTTGAAATCGGACCTCAAATCGAGGTCCAAGTCCCCAAAATTTGAAAAATCTAGGTTCTACCAAAAACACCCAATTTCCCCCATGAAAACCTTTGATTTTGAGTTGAAATCATGTGAAGAGATGTTAAAGATTGAAGAAAACGAGTTAGAAATAACTTACAATCGATTTGGAGAAGAAATTGCCTTTGAAAAATCGCCCTAGAGTGTTTTGGTTTTGAAAGAGTGTGAAAAATGGTTGAAATGCGTCTAAGTTATGAATTTACAGGTCTCTGATGTCGCAATTGCGACCAGGGTTCGCAATTGCGAACCCTTCAGAATACTGAGACTTTCGCATTTGCGAACAAAATGTCGCATTTGCGACCAAGTCAATTTTCCGGTCTTCTTCGCATTTGCGATAGACCTTTCGCAAATGCGAAGTCGCATTTGCGATACAGGAGTCGCATTTGCGACTAAGGTACCAACTGGAGGCATCACATTTGCGAAAGGTTTTTAGGCCTCGGAACACTGAATTTGTTTCTAAAACAAGTGATGACTTTTTGGGTCATCACATCCTCCACCTCTAAAACAACCGTTCGTCCTCGAACGGACATAAGAAGGAAGTACCTGAGTCGCGGAAAAGATAGGGATAACGGCTCCGCATATCGGACTCGGACTCCCAGGTCGATGCCTCAGCAGGCCGACCTCTCCACTGAACACGAACAGAAGGAAAACTCTTTGATCTCAACTGACGAACCTGCCGGTCTAGAATAGCTATCGGCTCCTCCTCATAGGACAAGTCCTTGTCCAACTAGACAGTGCTGAAGTCTAACATGGGGGATGGATCGCCGAGGCACTTCCGAAGCATGGACACGTGAAACACTGGGTGCACGGCTGATAAGCTCGGCGGCAACGCAAGTGTGTAAGCCACCTCTCCCACTCGATCAAGAATCTCAAAGGGGCCGATGAACCTAGGGCTAAGCTTGCCCTTCTTTCCAAATCTCATCACACCCTTCATGGGCGACACCCGAAGCAATACCCGCTCATCGACCATGAATGCCAAATTACGAACCTTACGGTCGGCATAACTCTTTTGCCTGGACTGAGTTATACGAAGCCTATCCTGAATGATCCTGACCTTGTCCAACGCATCCTGTACTAGATCCGTACCCATCAACCGAGCCTCTCCCGGCTCAAACCATCCAACCGGAGACCGACACCGCCTACCATATAAAGCCTCATAAGGTGCCATCTGAATGCTCGACTGGTAGCTGTTGTTGTAGCAAACTCCGCTAAAGGCAAAAACTGATCCAACGAGCCTCCGAAGTCAATGACACAAGCTCGGAGCATATCCTCCAAAATTTGAATAGTCCGCTCGGACTGCCCGTCCGTCTGAGGATGAAACGCTGTGCTCTGCTCAACCCGTATGCCTAACTCTCGCTGAACTACTCTCCAGAAATGTGAGGTAAACTGCGTACCTCGGTCCGAGATGATAGACACGGGCACACCATGAAGACGGACAATCTCCTGGATATAGATCTCAGCTAACTTCTCAGAAGAATAGGAGACTGCCACAGGAATGAAATGTGCTGACTTGGTCAGCCTATCAACAATAACCCACACTGCATCGAACTTCCTCTGAGTCCGTGGGAGCCCAACAACGAAGTCCATAGTGATACGCTCCCACTTCCACTCAGGAATCTCAATCTTCTGGACAGACCACCCGGTCTCTGATGCTCGTACTTAACCTGCTGACAATTCAAACACTGAGCCACATATGCAACAATGACCTTATTCATTCTCCTCCACCAATAATGTTGCCGCCAATCCTGATACATCTTGGCGGCGCTCGGATGAATAGAGTACCGGGAACTATGGGCCTCCTCTAAAATCAACTCCCGAAGCCCATCAACACTAGGCATACAAACTCGACCCTGCAGCCTCAAAACTCCATCATCTCCTAATGTAACCTGCTTGGCACCTCCGTGCTGCACCGAGTCTCTGAGGACACACAAATGAGGATCATCATACTGCCGATCTCGGATACGCTCCAATAAAGAAGAGCGAGCAACTGTGCAAGCTAATACACGGATGGGCTCAGAAACATCCAACCTCATGAACTGGTTGGCCAAAGCCTGAACATCCAAGGCAAGCGGTCTCTCACCGACCGGAATATACGCAAGACTGCCCATACTGGCTGACTTCCTACCAAAGCATCGCCCACCACATTGGCCTTTCCCGGATGATATAAGATGGTGGTATCATAGTCTTTTAACAGCTCCAACCACCTTCTTTGCCTCAAATTTAGCTCCTTCTGCTTGAACAAGTATTGCAAACTCTTGTGATCCGTGAACACCTCACATGCCACGCCATACAGATAATGCCTCCAAATCTTCAGCGCATGAACAATGACTGCTAACTCCAAATCATGGACTGGATAGTTCTTCTCATGAATCTTCAACTGACGCGAAGCATAAGCAATGACCTTGCCATCCTGCATCAACACCGCACCAAGCCCAACACGAGATGCATCACAATAAATTGTATATGGCCCTGAACCTGTGGGCAAAACCAACACTGGCGCCGTAGTTAAAGCTCTCTTGAGCTTCTGGAAGCTCGCCTCACACTCGTTCGACTACCTGAACTGGGCACCCTTCTGGGTCAACCTGGTCATCGGGGCTGCAATAGATGAAAACCCCTCCACAAACCGACGATAATAGCCTGCCAATCACAAGAAACTCCGGATCTCTGTAGCTGATGTAGGTCGAGGCCAGTTCTTGACTGCCTTTATCTTCTTTGGATCCACCTGAATACCCTCTGCTGAAATAACATGACTTAAGAAAGCAACCGAACTGAACCAGAACTCACACTTCGAAAACTTAGCATACAACTGACTATCTCTCAAAGTCTGAAGAACCACTCTCAGATGCTGCTCATGCTCCTCCCGGCTGTGGGAATAAATCAAAATATCGTCAATGAAGACTATCACGAACGAATCCAAGTAAGGCCTGAACACTCGGTTCATCAAATCCATGAAAGCTGCTGGGGCATTTGTCAATCCGAATGATATCACCAAGAACTCATAATGCCCGTACCGAGTGCGAAAAGCTGTCTTAGGGACATCGGATGCCCTAATCCTCAACTAATGGTAGCCATATCTCAAGTTGATCTTAGAAAACACTTGGGCACCCTGAAGCTGGTCGAACAAATCATCAATCCTCGGTAGTGGATACTTATTCTTGATTGTGACCTTGTTCAATTATCGGTAATCTATACACATTCTCATCGATCCGTCCTTCTTCTTGACAAACAACACCGGCTCACCCCATGGCGAGACACTGGGCCTAATGAAGCCCTTATCAAGCAAGTCTTGCAACTGCTCCTTCAACTCTTTCAACTCAGGCGGGGCCATACGATATGGCGGAATAGAAATGGGCTGAGTGCCCGGAGCCAGATCAATGCAAAAGTTAATATCTATGTCGGGTGGCATACCCGGCAGGTCTGAAGGAAATACCTCAGAAAACTCACGAACAACGTGCACAGAATCAATAGAAGGAACCTCGGCACTAGAATCACGAACATATGCCAAATAGGCCAAACACCCCTTCTCAACCATTCGCCGAGCCTTCATATATGAGATAACACTACGGGTAGAATGACCAGGGTCCCTCTCCACTCTAAACGAGGTAGACCAGATAAGGCTAAGGTCATAGTCTTGGCATGACAATCCAAGATGGCGTGGTAAGGTGATAACCAGTCCATCCCCAGTATGACATCAAAATCAACCATGTCCAACAGTAATAAGTCTAGTCGGGTCTCAAGACCCCCAATCACAATAACGCAAGAACGATGAACATGATATACCACAATAGAATCACCCACCGGTGTAAACACATAAATAGGAGCACTCAAAGAATCACTAGGCATAACCAGATACGACACAAAATAAGATAACAGATAAGAGTGTGTAGACCTTGGATCAAATAGCATTGAAGCATCTCTACAACAAACCAGAACAATACCTGTGATAACTGCATCGGAAGCCTCAGCCTCAAGCCTGGCTGGAAGAGCATAACATTGGGGCTGGGCCTTACCACTCTGAACTACATCTATGGAAAGCCTACTGCTAGCTTGCCTCCACCTCTAGCGGCCTGACCTCCACCTCTAATACCTCTACCTCCACCTCTAGCACCTCTACCTCCACTTCTAGCTGGCTGAGCGGGCTGTGGAACACTCGGTGCCTGAACCATGGCACGGGAACCCTGATGTTGAGAGCTGCTCGATGCTCGAGGTCAAAATCTAGCAATGTGACCCATTTCACCACAAGTATAACAAGCCCTCGGCTGCTGAGACTGCTGACCCTGACGGCCTGAATGAGTCCCTCAATGAACCTCGTCCTCACTCTCTCTCTCTCACTAGGAACAAACTTCTCCAAAAACAGCTGAGAAATCTGATCCCAAGTCAAAGCTGGTGACCCAACTGGTCTAGCCAAACGATAATCTCTCTACCAAGTCTCCGAAGACGTAGCTGATTTATCACCGGTCTGTGCTGCTGCTCACTGAAGAAGCGGTACGTGACCTTGCCATTCGCAAAGGAACAAAAGTGGAAGTTCAACTAGCATTAAGAAATCAAGTCGCACGACAGGAAAGAATAGACGTGAAGTTTTGCCTAACTCTGTAGCCTCTGGGGGATAAATACAGACGTCTCCGTACCGATCCCTCAGACTCTACTAATCTTATCTGTGAGTTGTGAGACCTATGTAACCTAGAGCTCTAATACCAACTTGTCACGACCCGGATTTCCCACCCTCGGGAGTCGTGATGGCGCCTACTAGTGAAAGCTAGGCAAGCCAATCAACTGAATTATTTTCCTTGTTTCCATTTTTAAATTCGTTAAAAGTTATAATCCAACAGTTAATAATCAACGAAATTTAACAAGCGGAAGACTTAATTTCAAGTTTTAATAACACTGCTAATACCATTCCATAACCAATCTAACAAAGACTGGTGTCACAACTTCACAGACTGTCTAAGATTAGTACAAATAAAGGTCTGAAAGAAATAATACAACACTGTCTCTGGAAATACAAGAAAGAAACAGGAATAATAGCTAGAAGGAGACGCCAAGGACTTCGGATGCCTGCAGGACTACCTCGGGTCGCCTGATGGACCAGAAGCAGCAACCTCACTGTGGTCCGAAATCTACAATACTGGGATCTGCACAAAGGAGTGCAGAGTGTAGTATCAGCACAACGACCCCATGTGCTGGTAAGTGCCTAGCCTAACCTCGGCGAAGTAGTTACGAGGCTAGGACCAGACTACCAAAATAAACCTGTGCAGTTAAATCATATAAAGCAGAACAATATAAGCAGAAATGTACAGCTAAGGATGGGAAGGGGGAAAACATGCTGCGGGGACATCGAATAAAAATAGAAGAACAGCGAATAAATATAAGGATCACCACAGTTCAATTGAAGATATGAAGGGGGATCATGCTGCGGGGTACAACAAGAATCAACAGAAGACCAACAATTAAATGTAGAGAAACCATAACTCAGATATCAATAAAAATCAAGAAATTCAAAGACAAGTTCACGACATCACCCTTCGTGCTTTAACACTCTCTCACCAAAACAATGCACGGCATCACCCTTCGTGCTTTAACACTCTCTCACCAAAACAATACACGGCATCACCCTTCGTGCTTTACACTCTTCCTTACCCAAGCAACAATCACAAGCAATTTGGGCAAGGGAATCGATAACATTACAATAAAATCAAGTAACAACAGGAAATCAATAAGTAAGCGTAAAGAACACCATAACTCAATCACCAGTAAAATCAGGAAAATCAAGGACAAGTGCACGACATCACCCTTCGTGCTTTTACTCTCGTCCTCACCATGAAAATCAGTATAATTCGCACGGCATCACCCTTCGTGCTTTTACCTCACATAATCATTCATATAAAGGCACGGAATGGTACATTGTGCAGCACGGCATCACCCTTCGTGCTTTTACACTCTTCCTCACAAAATCATACACGGCATCACCCTTCGTGCTTTAACACTCTTCCTCACCCAAACAACAAAAACAAACAATAAGGGCAAGGAATTAAATAGAATCACCCTAAAATCCCGGCAAGGGAACAACATTAAAAGCAACAACATCCCGGTAAGGGTGCAATATTAAAAACAACAACATCCCGGTAAGGGTACAATATTAAAAGCAAAACATCCCGGCAAGAGAACAATGTCATAGTCATCTTCTCTTTTTCACATTTACTTCACAACTCGATTCACAATTTGAGCCAATTCTCTATAAGGTTCAATTGTCAATTACACTTCCACAAATCACTTTACCACTTGAGCCAACACTCTTCACTGTTCAAATACCAATACTCTTTCCACAAACCTTGCTCAACAATAGCAATCATCACATTAAACATGAACAATACAAATGGAGTTACATTAATCATAACATAAGACTCACCGGCATGCTTGACACCAACGTATAGATACTCGTCACCATGCCTATACGTCGTACTCAACAAATAGCACATAGCAAATAGGACACAACTCCTAATCCCTCAAGCTAAGGTTAGACCAAACACTTACCTCGATGCCTCGAACACAGTTCAAGCCTCAATTATCGCTTTACCTCTTGATTCCACCGCCAATTGGCTCGTATCTAGCCACAAGTTACTTAATTATATCAATAAATGCTAAATGAATCAATTCTAATGCATGGAAATAAGTTTTCTAAAGTTTTTCCCAAAAAGTCAAAAATCGACCCCGGGCCCGCATGGTCAAAACCCGAGTTTCGAACCAAAACCCGATCACCCATTCACCCACAAACTCAAATATATAATTTGTTTTGAAATCGGACCTCAAATCAAGGTCCAAATCCCCAAAATTTGAAAAACCTGGGTTCTACCCAAAACACCCAATTTCCCCCATGAAAACCTTTTATTTTGAGTTGAAATCATGTGAAGAGATGTTAAAGATTGAAAAAAACGAGTTAGAAATAACTTACAATCGATTTGGAGAAGAAATTGCCTTTGAAAAATCGCCCTAGAGTGTTTTGGTTTTGAAAGGTTGTGAAAAATGGTTGAAATGCATCTAAGTTATGAATTTACAGGTCTCTGATGTCGCAATTGCGACCAGGGTTCGCAATTGCGAACCCTTAAAAATATTGAGACTTTCGCATTTGCGAACAAAATGTCGCATTTGCGACCAAGTCAATTTTTCGATCTTCTTCGCATTTGCGATAGACCTTTCGCAAATGTGAAGTCGCATTTACGATACAAGAGTCGCATTTGCGACTAAGGCAACAACTGGAGGCATCGCATTTGCGATGGGCACCTCGCATTTGCGGAGTAATGCTGGCCTAGGCTCTTTCGCATTTGCGACATAGCCTTCGCATTTGTGAGCTCGCATTTGCGAGCCAGGCTTCGCAAATGCGAAGCCTGCAGGCCTGCAATATACCAGTTAAAATCTGCAACATCCTAAGTCCAAATTTCACCCCGTGGCCTATCCAAAACTCACCCGAGCCCTCGGGGCTCCAAACAAGCATGCACACCAACCTAAAAACATCATACGGACTTGCACGTGCATTCAAATCACCAACATAACATCAACAACTATGAATTTAGCATCAAAATCATGAAATCACTTAAGAACATCTAATTTTCTAATTTTCTCAAATAAGGTCCGATTCACGTCATTTCAAGTCCGTTTCTCACCAAACTTCACAGACTCAACTTAAATCACATATAAGACCTGTACCGGGCTCCGGAACCAAGATACGAGTCCGATACCATCAAATTTCAAACACATTTCATTTTCAAAAACTTATATATTTTTCAGAAAATAATTTTCTTTAAAAATTCATTTCTCGGGCTTGAGACCTCGGAATCCGACTCCGGGCATACGCCCAAGTCCCATATTTTCTTACGGACCTCCCGAGATTGTCGGGACATAGATCCGGGTCCTTTTGCTCAAAATGTTGACCGAAATTAACTTAAATTCATTTTAAGGGCAAAATTCATCATTTTCCACAGTTTTTCATATAATGGCTTTTCGGCTACGCGCTCGGACTGTACACGCAGATTGAGGTGAGGTAAAAAGGAGGTTTTTAGGCCTCGGAACACTGAATTTGTTTCTAAAACAAGTGATGACTTTTTGGGTCATCACAATTCCCCTCTTCTCTTCTTGGTGAACTTGAATCCAGGTGGTTATCCAATCAATTAAATAGCAGCCTTCCCTCGTATGACCCTTCATTCTACAGTAGTCACAATACAGCCCGCATTTCTCTTAGGCCTTATGTTTAAGGCATTGGCAGAGGCTAGTGCAGTATGATCTATATCCACAGGAGCATTTCCTAAAATACCACCCTGTGTTGCCAAATCACTACTCTTCCTCTGACTTTCTTCCTGAATAATCGTGGAGTAGGCTTGATCAAGTGAGGGTATTGGATGGATCATGAGAATCTGACTCCTTTGTGATGCATAAGTGTTGTTTAATTTTATAAGTTTCTGTTGGTGTAAGATTCAACAAATGGTCCTGACCTCTCACAATCACAAGGTTCCGGAATTAGTGACTCAAATTCATCCCACAAGTCATTCAGATTTGAGAAGTATACTGATACACTAGAAACTCCATGTATCAATGAGCTTATATCCATATTCATGTGATAGATTTTGGTTGCGTTTACCTTATCAAATCTGGTCTTCAACACATTGCATACCTTTTTTGCGTTTGAAGAAGACAATTTCCTTTCTAAGCTCCATCGCCATCGAGCTCATGATCCACGATTGAACAATCGTATTGCACCGGTCCCAATGATTCAATTGGAAAACATCCTTTTCGTACAAATCTCTGGTGCATGTTCCATCAATAAACCCTAATTTATTCTTCCCAAGGAGTGACATCTTCATAGATCGACTCCATTTCGAATAATTTTCAGTTTCGATGTGCAATTGTGAGATAATTTGCAAGCAAGGTGTGTCGGAGAGATGTACATATAGTGGATCGTTGCAATCGATGTGCTAACTGTTCATATGTGAGAATCCTGCTGTAGTTTCGACGGTATCGTTCGCCATTACAAACAATTTATGAAGATTTGAGATTAAAAAATTGAGCTTGAGAGAAGACGAATAATTGAGAAGAAATTCAACATAAAACTAAGGGAAATTGAAGAAGAGAATAAGGACATTAGAAGATCGAATCAGTCCAGAAGCTTGTCACTTAGAATCGCTGAGCACCGCAGCTCTGATACCATGTTAAAACCAACCCTAGGTCTGCCATTAGAGAACTTCGAGCTATATGAGAGAAGCTCAGGTGAGCAATAGTGAAGAAGTTTCTAGAGAGAGAAAGGAAAAATCTCATTAATTGGAATATAAAATAATCTGTGTATATCTAAACTAATGTACCACCCAACTAATAGCTGTGTGATGACCCTACTGGTCATTTTGAGTATCTGCACTTAGTTCGGTATTTTGAGGTCTCGAGTATCTCCACATGATGTACTATAACTTGCGTAAATCGTTGGTGTTGGTTTCAAGTTATCCGGAATTGATTTGGAAGAATGAATTTCAAGATTTAAGCTCTAAGTTAGAAGAGTTGACCATGTTTGACTTTTTAGCATTTGACCTCGGAATGGAGTTTCGTCGGTTCCGTTAGCTCCGTTGGGTGATTTTGGACTTAGGAGCGCGTCCGGATTGTAATTTGAAGGTCCGTAGTCGAATTAGTCTGGAAGTGGCAAAAGTTGGATTTTTGGGAAGTTTGACCGGGAGTGGACTTTTTTATATGGGAGGGGGGGGGGATTCCGATTCTGGAAGTTGGAATAGGTCCGTAATGGCAAATTTGACTTGTGTGCAAAATTTGAGGACAATTGGAGGTGATTTGATAGGTTTCGGCATCGGTTGTAGAAGTTGAAGTTTCAAAGTTATTTGATTTCGACTTGAGGTGTGATTAATCATTTTGAGGTTGTTATGCGTGATTTGAAGCTTCGAGTAGGTTCATTTCGCAATATGGAACTTGTCTGCAAAATTTGGCACCATTCGAAATTGATTTGATATGGTTCAGACGCTCGGTTGCGATTCTAGAAGTTCTTGAAGTTTAAGTTGATCTTCATGCATTTTTGGCATCCGATTCGTGATTTTAGAGGTTATTTTGATGTTTTGATCGTGCGAGTGAGTTTGTATGATGTTTTTAGACTTGTGTGCATATATGGTTTAGAGCCCCGAGGGCTCGAGTGAGTTTCAAATTAGTTTCGGATTGATTTTTCATCATTCTTGAGTGCTGGTTCTGGTTTTGTCTCATTTGCGATGTTTTGGTCGCAAATGCGGCCATTGCATTTGCAAAGGAAGCCTCGCAATTGCGAAGCTGGGCTGCAGGAGAAGGATTCGCATTTGCGAAGAATTTTCTGCTTTTGCGAAGGACCAGTTCTCGCATTTGCGAAGGCAGCAGAGATTCCAAATCTTCGCATTTGCGATAAGTTGTTCCATTTGCGGGGTTCTCCATGTCGCAAATGTGACATCTGCATCCTGTTAAGTGCTGAGAATTCCGAGACTTAGCTTCATTTTCATATATTTTGAACCTTAGTTTCGATGTGAGGCGATTTTATGACGGGATTTTCATACCAAATCATTGGTAATGCCGTGCCATTTTATTTATACTGTTATGCTTTTATATCATCGTGAGGTCATGGCACAATGGATGTTTCCGTGCAGTCGAGGATGAGGGACACGCATTATGTTTGATATCAGTCTTCCATGTACACGTTCCTGTCTTTACCTTGAACTGTTATTGTTATAATTATAAATTGTATGTGATTTGTTGCTATTGTTCTGTCATGATCTCAATCTCAATTGTTGTTGTGTGTTCATACATTCTACTTGCTTAACTTGCAAATACCATGCCTATTTCCTACTTTTACAATTATACTCATGTCGTATCTATTCCGTTGCACTTTAGTATAAGCCTTCCACCATGCTAGTCAATCATGCCCTTACTTGTTAACTTGTAAAGATCATGTGTTTCCTTCTTATTTGCTATATTTGTACTTAGGCCTCCATTATGCTAGTTAATTGAAGTTGATATTCCTTGTTTTCCATTGTTATTATTACTCACGTGTTTTCCGCCTAGTCTTACTGTTGCCCACATGTATATCCTCGTCCATTGTTGCAACTTGCGTATTTCCTACTTTGTAATTCCTGTTATCGGTATTTCTGTCATCTGGTTGGTTCTGTTATACGTACATATGGAAGATGAGTTGAACGCACGAAGGGTATTTCCATGCTAATTGATTTGACGCATAAATTATATATATATGGTAAGGAAGAGATAGAAGCACGAAGGGTGTTACCGTGCCATCTAACATGATATCTTGGATATACTTCTCATACCAGGAAAGATTGTAAATCTTCTAATGTGATTCCTTCTTGTAACGACCCGACCGGTCGTTTTGAGTTTTTGCACTTTGCTCGCCAGTTCTCGGGCATGACTTGCCCCCTGTAGTATATTATGACTTATGCAAATTGTTGGTTTTGGTTTTCCGGGTAATCGAAACGAATTTGGAAGAACAGTTCTCAGTTTGAAGCTTGAAATTGAAAGGTTTGACCAAGTTTTGATTTATTGGTAAACGACCCCGGAATGCGGATTTTATGGCTCGGATAGCTTCGTTAGGTGATTTGGGACTTAGGAGTGTGTCCGGAATATTTTTGTGATGTCCGGTGTAGAATTAGGCTTGAATTGGCGAAAGTTAGTTTTTGGCGATTTTCGGTTGGTAAGTGAGATTTTGATCCAGGGGTCGGAATGGAATTCCGAGAGTTGCAGTAGCTTCGTTATGTCATTTGGGATGTGTGTGTAAGATTTCAGGTCATTTGGATATGGTTTGGTTGGGTTTTTGATCGAAAGCGTATTTCGGAAGATTTTAGAAACTTAGGCTTGAATTCGATGTGATTTGGTAAATTTGATGTTGTTTGAGGTGTCTTGGTGATTGGAGCAAGTTTGAATAAGGTATTGGATTATGTTTGTGGCTTTGGTGGAGGTCCCGGGGGCCTCGGGTGAGTTTCGGGTAGTCATTCGGATCATATTTGGAGTTTGAAAGTTGCAGAAATTGCAGGTTCAGTGTTGCAGAAAAATAGCCCTTCGCGATCCGTAGGGTGTATCGCGATCGCGTAGAAGGATTGAGGAAGGCCAGGAAATAAGTCTTCGCGTTCGCCAGAGGTGCTTCGCGTTAGCGGAAGGTTGGTAAGCAGTGCATCGCGTTCGCGTAGGTGTTATCACGTTCGCAAAGGTTTGGGTGGAGGAAGCATCGCGTTCGCGATGGGTGTCACGCGTTCGTGTAGAGGAAAAATGTGGTCAATGCGAGTTAGTGCTTCGCGAACGCGAGGGTTTGACCGCGTTCGCGAAGAAGGAAGGTCAGGCCTGGGCAGAATGTTTTTAAGTCGTCTTGTCCGCGATTTTGGGTCTATTTTCACCCAAAGTTGATCATTTTGAGAGCTTTTTGAAGGAGATTAAAGAGGGATTCAAGGGGAAACGACTTGAGGTAAGATTCTTGGACTTAAAGATTCTATTGTGAAATCTACCTAGAAAATCATGGAAACTTAAGCTAAAAATGGAAGAACTAGGGCTTGGAATTTTGGACTTTTGATTCGGGATTTGAAGGGTCATTTGTGGACGGATTTTGATGTTTTGGTATGTATGAACTCATATGAGAATAAGGATTCTATTGATGTGAAAACTTCTGAGTTTCGAGAAGTGGGCCCGTGGCTCGGGTTTTTCTCATTTCGGGATTTGTGCCTGTTATTGATTATTTTTGCTTGGGCTTTGTTCCCTTGGCATATTTTGGCGTCATCGTTCTGTTTTTGGATAGATTCGACGCGCGTGGAGGCCGATTCGAGGGGCAAAGGCGTCGCGAGCTAGAGATTTAGCTGGTTCGAGGTGAGTAATGGTTGTAAATGATGTTCTGAGGGTTTGAAACCCCGGATTGCACATCGTAGTGCTATATTGAGGTGAGGCACACGCTTAATGACGAGCGTGGGGTCGTGCACTATTGGGGATTGTGACTTGGTCCGTCCCGATTGATGATTTTACCGCGTATTTGATTGAAATCTATTTGCTATCATCATTGTTTGGGCTGAATGCCATATTTGGGCTTCGTGCCAATTATTTGAACCCTTCGGGGATAGCTGTTGATGTTTCCTCACTATTTTGACTTTATACTTGAACTCAGTCATGTTATTTCCACTGTTTTCCAAACTCAGCCATGTTTACTCTATTTTAATACTCAAATGATATTTAAATGATGTTTTGGGCTGAGAAATTCTATTTTACTATTGCCCGAGGGGCTTATGTGATTTTTGACTGAGTAAGGCCAAGGGCCTGTGTTGTGAGGATATCTTTTGGGATCGGGCTGCACGCCGCAGCGGTGATACATATCTTTGGGATCGGGCTGCACGCCGCAGCGGTAATACACTGATTTGATTATGAGGCCGAGGGCCTGAGATTGTACGCCACGAGGTGGCTTGATATTGATATGAGGCCGAGAGCCTGTTTATGATGCCACAAGATGGCTTGTTATTGCGCTTGGGCTGTAAGGGGGCCCTCCCGGAGTCTGCACACCCCCAGTGAGCGCTGGTAACCAGTGTGATGTGAGATATAGCTCGAGGGGCTGGTATTGTTCGATGTGATTGTCCGAGGGGCTGATACTGTTCTATGTGATTGCCCGAGGGGCTGCTATTGTTCGATGTGATTGCCCGAGGGGCTGAAACTGTTCTATGTGATTGCCCGAGGGGCTGGTATTGTTCGATATGATTGCCCGAGGGGCTGATACTGTTCTATGTGATTGCCCGAGGGGCTGGTACTGTTCTTAGATATTGTTCGAGGGGCGGATTTGTTGATATGGTGCCCGAGGGGCGAACCTTATGTGCTTATCTTTATTATTTACCTGTCATTTACTTGTTTAATTGTGCATTTGTGCCCGAGGGGCGGATTTCTGTGCTTACTTGCACTAGTTGTTCTTCATTCATTTGCGCAACTGTTGAAAAAGTCATTTTCAAAAGAGTTTAAGCTGAGCTAAGATGTTTTAAAGGATTTTACAGCTTCATTGCTTTCTTACTGGTTTTTGAGACTGCTTCTATACAGCACATTGATGCTCTTTTCGTGATTTCTTATCGCTCAGTCTTTATTTATGATTATTACTCACTGAGTTGGCAGTACTCATTTTACTCCCTGCACCCTGTGTGCAGATTCAGGTATTTTCTGAGCTTGGAAGCAGTTGTCATTGGAGTTAGCAAGGTATCTGCCTAGCGATCGCGTCTCTGCTTTCTCCCTCTTTATTCCTCCTTATGTATTATTCAAATCTTCCGACCATTTTGGTCTTGATGTGATTAGGCGAATTGTAGTAGATGCTCATGACTAGTGACACCCTGGTTTGGGCTATGTTTGGGTTATATTTCCGTCTTGTTATGATATTATCCTCTGTTTAACATTAATAAATCATGCTTTAGCCTGTTGTATTGCTTTTAGCTGTTTAACTTCGAATTGGAAATGTGTTGGCTGGCCTTGTCTTCACGAGAGGCGCCATCACGACCGGGTCTGGTTTAGGGTCGTGACACTTCTAGTATTTGTTGACTGCCTCGGAGAGTTGTATATGGTACTCTTATCTGTTATGTTTTGAACTGCCTATACTGTTAGTCTAATTTACAGGGTATAACAGTAAGCATCTTTTAACTAAAAGCCTTGTCACTACTTCGACGAGGTTAGATAAAATACTTATCAGTGCATGGGATCGGTTGTACTGATACTACACTTTTTGTACGTTGTGTATAGATTTCTGGAGCAGAGCTGCTGGTGATATCGGGTGCTGACTCTGAAGATGTTCGTGCTTTCCGAATATAGCTGCCACTTGTCATTGGTGGCTATGGTTTTGCTAATCTGTTTATGTAACTTTTAAACATAACGTGTAATTATTTGTATCAGTTTTTTTCCAAATTCTAAGTCTTAGAAGCTCATGAGTCGTACTGCCAGTTCTTGGGTCAATTTGTAGATGTTCAAATAATTCTTTATTATTTTCCTTTAGTCTCTTTTGAGATTGTATTTTCTGCTAATTGTCTTACCTAGCAGATCGAGTTAGGTGCCGTCACGACTAGTGATTTTTTTTTGGGTCGTGACAAGCTGCCAGCTAACTAATACACACACGTGCTAACTAACTAGATGGTCTATCTAGAAGAGTAAACCTTAAATAGCTAATTGTACAACGACATTAACTACTTATCTCTACAGATTCCTTATTCCTATGTTTGGGTTCAATACTTTAATGGTGCATTTGGAATATTAATGATAACCTGTCACGAGCCGGATTTCCCACCCTCGGGAGTCGTGATGGCGCCTACTAATGGGAGCTAGGCAAGCCAAATTTAATTACTTTTTCATTAATAACATAATTTCTTTTAACAATTATCGGCAATAATACAAAAGCAACGAAATTAAATAATAAGCGGAAGTCTCAATATTATAGAAAACTGAATAGAATTGCGGAAAATTTCAACCAAGGCCTCTACCCAAGACTGGTGTCACAGTTTCATAGACGGTATAAGAATACTACACATAAAGGTCTGAAAGAAATAAACTCGACACTGTCTCCAGAATTACTTGAAAGAAACAGGAATATAGATGAAGGGAGACGCCAGGGCCTGCGAACGCCTGCAAGGCTACCTCGGGTCTCACTGGACTGAAAGCCTGCTCCCACTCTACTGCTGCTGCTCGAAACCTAGACCTGTGCAAAATAGCACAGAGTGTAGTATCAGCACAACCGACCCCATGTGCTGGTAAGTGTCTAGCCTAACCCCGGCGAAGTAGTGACGAGGCTAGACTAGACCACCACATAAACCTGTGCAGTTATATACATACAGCGGAACCAAAATACAAGACAAGTAAACAATATGGGAGGGGTAGCATGCTGTGGGGAGATAATAGTTTTAACAGTAAATCCAGAGTAACAGTCTAAAGGCAGCTTAGAATTTATAGCGGACAAGAGACTAATATCCAAAATAAACACACTTGTATCAATAATTGTTGCGGCGCGCAACCCGATCCCAATATATAACAACACTGTTGCGGCATGCAACCCGATCCATATCGTTTAGCATTGTTGCGGCGTGCAACCCGATCCACAAATATCATTGTTGCGGTGTGCAACCCGATCCATATCATTTAGCATTGTTGCGGCGCGCAACCCGATCCACAAATATCATTCAATGCACGACATCACCCTTCGTGCTTTAACACTCTTCCTCACCCAATCAACAAATCACAAACAAGGGCAAGGGAATAATAAAACAAGAATGGAAGTCCCGGCAAGGGTACACAAACAAACAAATAAAAACCCGGCAAGGGTACAACATCAATAACCAACAACGTCCCGGCAAGGGAATAAATCATTAACTCTTCTCTTTCTTTCACTTTCATCTCAA
>NW_017670889.1:125768-125919 GCF_001879085.1 Nicotiana attenuata | reverse complement strand
CTCTCGGATGAATAGGAGACTGCCACAGGAATGAAATGCGCTGACTTGGTCAGCCTATCCACAATGACCCAAACTGCATCGAACTTCTTCCGAGTCAAAGGAAGACGAGTAACAAAATCCATAATGATACACTCCCACTTCCACTAGGGAA
>NW_017670889.1:118807-125711 GCF_001879085.1 Nicotiana attenuata | reverse complement strand
TAAACCACCAGGCCTCTGATGCTCGTATTTAACCTGCTGACAATTCAAACAACGAGCCACATATGCCACGATATCCTTCTTCATTCTACGCCACCAATAATGCTGCCGCAAATCCTGATACATCTTCGTGGCGCCCGGATGAATAGAGTACCTGGAGCTATGGGCCTCCTCTAAAATCAACTCTCGAAGCCCATCCACATTGGGCACACAAACTCGCCCCTGCAATCTCAAAACTCCATCCGCATCTAAGGTAACCCGCTTGGTACCTCCTCGCTGCACCGTGTCTCTAAGGACACACAAATGGGGATCATCAAACTGTCGATCACGGATACGCTCCAATAATGAAGAACGAGCAACCGTGCAAGCTAACACGACTGGGCTCAGAAACATCCAGTCTCACGAACTGATTGGCTAAAGCCTGAACATCCAAAACTCACCCGAGCCCTCGGGGCTCCAAACCAAATATACACATAACCTCAATAACATCCAACGGACTTACTCGTGCGATCAAATCGCCAAAATAACATCAAAACAACGAATCAAACCTCAAAATCACAAGTTTTTCCTCAAACCTCATAAACTTTCAAATTTAGAGTTTTAAGTCCGAAACACGTCAAACGACGTCCGATTTCAACCAAACTTTACAGAAAGAGCTTAAACCATATATAAGACTTGTATCGGGCGCCGGAACCAAAATACGAGCACGATACCATAGTCTTTTAATCAAATTTCATTTCCATTTTCCTTAATTATTTCCAGAAACAATTTCACACAGAAATTCATTTCTCGGGCTTGGGACCTCGGAATTTGATTCCGGGCATACGCCCAAGTCCCATATTTTCCTAGGGACCCTCCGGGACCGTCCAATCACGGGTCCAGGTCCATTTACCGAAGACAAATTTATTCAATTTAATATCAAAATTTAGCATTTTTCTCACAGAATTTATATTAAAGCTTTTCGGCTACGCGCCCGGACTGCGCACTCAAATCGAGGCAACCCCCAAATGAGGTTTTCAAGGCCTCAAAAGCACAGAATGAGTAAGGAAACAAGTGATGACCCTTTGGGTCGTCACATAACCACCACATATTAGACCACCAAAGACAATAGCATTTGTGGCGACTTTATCATTGTAGCCATAAGAGTTGCAACTGAAAAGATAAAGAATACTACATACAAACGTATGAAAGAGAATATAAGCTGTTTATCTCGATTACAATGAGATAACAGATAAAAATAAAGGATAGAGGAGACGCCGGGCCTGCGAACACCTGCAAGGCTACCTCGGGTCTTGCTGAAATGAAGCCTGCTCTCACTCTACTGCTGCTGCTCGAAACCTAGACCTGTGCAAAATAGCACAGAGTGTAGTATCAGACAACCGACCCATGTGCTGGTAAGTGTCTAGCCAAACCCCGGCGAAGTAGTGACGAGGCTAGACTGGACCACCACATAAACCTGTGCAGTTATATACATACAGCGGAACCGAAATACAAGACAAGTAAACAATATGGGAGGGGTGGCATGCTGTGGGGAGATAACAGTTTTAACAGTAAATCCAGAGTAACAGTCTAAAGGCAGCTTAGAATTTACAGCGGACAAGAGACTAATATCCAAAATAAACACACTTGTATCAATAATTGTTGCGGCGCGCAACCCGATCCCAATATATAACAACACTGTTGCGGCGTGCAACCCGATCCATATCGTTTAGCATTGTTGCGGCGTGCAACCCGATCCACAAATATCATTTTTGCGGCGTGCAACCCGATCCATATCATTTAGCATTATTGCGGCGCGCAACCCGATACACAAATGTCATTCAATGCACGGCATCACCCTTCGGGCTTTAACACTCTTCCTCACCCAATCAACAAATCACAAACAAGGGCAAAGGAATAATAAAACAAGAATGGAAGTCCCGGCAAGGGTACACAAACAAACAAATAAAAACCCGGCAAGGGTACAACATCAATAACCAACAACGTCCCGGCAAGGGAATAAATCATTAACTCTTCTCTTTCTTTCACTTTCATCTCAAAGTTCACATTATCACTTGAGCCAATGCTCCAAGGAGTTACTTATCTCATATACCTTCACAATTTGTATTTCAACCCGAGCCAATGCTCCACGAAGTTCAAAGATCACAATCTCTTACACAAGATCTTTACAACATATAGAAGTCATCATTTAAGCATGGAAGGCATAACAACAACCAAACTATTCGCAAAACAAGGACTCAAGATCATGACTTAAACCATATAGAAGACTTGTATCGGGCGCCGGAACCAAAATACGAGCCCGATACCATAGTCTTTTAATCAAATTTTATTTCAATTTTCCTTAATTATTTCCAGAAATAATTTCACACAAAAATTCATTTCTCGGGCTTGGGACCTTGGAATTTGATTCCGAGCATACGCCCAAGTCCCATATTTTCCTACGGACCCTCCGGGACCGTCCAATCACGGGTCCAAGTCCGTTTACCGAAGTCAAATTTATTCAATTTACTATCAAAATTTAGCATTTTTCTCACAGAATTCATATTTAAGCTTTCCGGCTACGCGCTCGGACTGCGCACGCAAATCGAGGCAACCCCAAATGAGATTTTCAAGGCCTCAGAAGCAAAAAAGGGGTAAGGAAACAAGTGATGACCCTTTGGGTCGTCACATAACCACCACATATTAGACCACCAAAGACAATAGTATTTGTGGCGACTTTATCATTGTAGCCATAAGAGTTGAAACTGAAAAGATAAAGAATACTACATACAAACGTCTGAAAGAGAATATAAGCTGTTTGTCTCGATTACAATGAGATAACAGAAAAAATAAAGGATAGAGGAGACGCCGGGCCTGCGAACGCCTGCAAGGCTACCTCGGGTCTCGCTGAAATGAAGCCTGCTCTCACTCTACTGCTGCTGCTCGAAACCTAGACCTGTGCAAAATAGCACAGCGTGTAGTATCAGCACAACCGACCCCATGTGCTGGTAAGTGTCTAGCCTAACCCCGGCGAAGTAGTGACGAGGCTAGATTGGACCACCACATAAACCTGTGCAGTTATACACATACAGCGGAACCGAAATACAAGACAAGTAAACAATATGGGAGGGGTAGCATGCTGTGGGGAGATAATAGTTTTAACAGTAAATCCAGAGTAACAGTCTAAAGGCAGCTTAGAATTTACAGCGGACAAGAGACTAATATCATAAATAAACACACTTGTATCAATAATTGTTGCGGCGCGCAACCCGATCCCAATATATAACAACACTGTTGCGGCGTGCAACCCGATCCATATCATTTAGCATTATTGCGGCGCGTAACCTGATACACAAATATCATTCAATGCACGGCATCACCCTTCGTGCTTTAACACTCTTCCTCAACAAATCACAAACAAGGGCAAGGGAATAATAAAACAAGAATGGAAGTCCCGGCAAGGGTACACAAAAAAACAAATAAAAACCCGGCAAGGGTACAACATCAATAACCAACAACGTCCCGGCAAGGGAATAAATCATTAACTCTTCTCTTTCTTTCACTTACATCTCAAAGTTCACATTATCACTTGAGCCAATGCTCCAAGGAGTTACTTATCTCATATACCTTCACAATTTGTATTTCAACCCGAGCCAATGATCCACGAAATTCAAAGATCACAATCTCTTACACAAGATCTTTACAACATATAGAAGTCATCATTTAAGCATGGAAGGCATAACAACAACCAAACTATTCGCAAAACAAGGACTCACGATCATGCTTGACACCAGTGTATAGATACTCGTCACCATGTCTATACATCGTACTCAACATAAACATCTAGCAATTATGACTCAACTGCTAATCCCTCAAGCTAGGGTTAAACCAAACACTTACCTCGATGCTTTGAACTCGACTCAAGCCTCAACTGACGAACCTGCCGGTCCAGGATAGCTACCGGCTCCTCCTCATAAGACAAGTCCTTGTCCAATTGGACAGTGCTGAAGTCTAACACGTGGGCTGGATCGTCGTGATACCTCCGAAGCATGGACACATGAAAAATTGGATGCACGGCTGATAAGCTAGGCGGCAGTGCAAGTCTATAAGCCACCTCTCCCACTCGATCAAGAATCTCAAACGGACCAATGAACCTAGGGCTAAGCTTGCCCTTCATCCCAAACCTCATCACGCCCTTCATAGGCGACACTCAGAGCAATACCCGCTCACCAACCATGAAAGCTAGATCTTGAACCTTACGATCTGCATAGCTCTTTTGCCTAGATTGAGCTGAGCGAAGCCTATCCTGAATGATCTTGACCTTGTCCAAGGCCTCCTGAACCAAATCTGTACCCAACAACCGAGCCTCTCCCGGCTCAAACCATCCAACCGGAGACCGACACCACCTACCATATAAAGCCTCATAAGGAGCCATCTGGATGCTCGACTGGTAGCTGTTGTTGTAGGCAAACTCCGCTAAAAGGCCAAAACTGATCCCACGAACCTCCAAAGTCAATAACACAAGCCCGGAGCATATCCTCCAAAATCTGAATAGTCCGTTCGGACTGCCCGTCCGTTTGGGGAAGAAATGTTGTGCTCAACTCGACCCGTGTGCCCAACTCTCGCTGAACTGCTCTCCAGAAGCGCGAGGTAAACTGCGTACCCCAGTCCGAAATGATAGATGCTGGCACACCATGAAGGCGAACAATCTCCCGGATATAAATCTCAGCTAATCTCTCGGATGAATAGGAGACTGCCACAGGAATGAAATGCGCTGACTTGGTCAGCCTATCCACAATGACCCAAACTGCATCGAACTTCTTCTGAGTCAAAGGAAGCCCAGTAACAAAATCCATAGTAATCCACTCCCACTTCCACTAGGGAAGCTGAATCCTCTGAAATAAACCACCAGGCCTCTGATGCTCGTATTTAACCCGCTGACAATTCAAACAACGAGCCATATATGCCACGATATCCTTCTTCAATCTACGCCACCAATAATGCTGCCGCAAATCCTGATACATCTTCGCGGCGCCCGGATGAATAGAGTACCTGGAGCTATGGGCCTCCTCTAAAATCAACTCTCGAAGCCCATCCACATTGGGCACACAAACTCGCCCCTGCAATCTCAAAACTCCATCCGCATCTAAGGTAACCCGCTTGGCACCTCCTCGCTGCACCGTGTCTCTAAGGACACACAAATGGGGATCATCTAACTGCCGATCACGGATACGCTCCAATAATGAAGAACGAGCGACCGCGCAAGCTAACACGACTGGGCTCAGAAACATCCAGTCTCACGAACTGATTGGCTAAAGCCTGAACATCCAAAACTCACCCGAGCCCTCGGGGCTCCAAACCAAATATACACATAACCTCAATAACATCCAACGGACTTACTCGTACGATCAAATCGCCAAAATAACATCAAAACAACGAATCAAACCTCAAAATCACAAGTTTTTCCTCAAACCTCATAAACTTTCAAATTTAGAGTTTTAAGTCCGAAACACGTCAAACGACGTCCGATTTCAACCAAACTTTACAGAAAGAGCTTAAACCATATATAAGACTTGTATCGGGCGCCGAAATCAAAATACGAGCCCGATACCATAGTCTTTTAATCAAATTTCATTTCCATTTTCCTTCATTATTTTCAGAAACAATTTCACACAAAAATTCATTTCTCGGGCTTGGGACCTCGGAATTTGATTCCGGGCATACGCCCAAGTCCCATATTTTCCTACGGACCCTCCGGGACCGTCCAATCACGGGTCCAGGTCCGTTTACCGAAGTCAAATTTATTCAATTTAATATCAAAATTTAGCATTTTTCTCACAGAATTCATATTTATGCTTTCCGGCTACACGCCCCGACTGCGCACGCAAATCGAGGCAACCCCAAATGAGGTTTTCAAGGCCTCAGAAGCACAGAATGAGTAAGGAAACAAGTGATGACCCTTTGGGTCGTCACATAACCACCACATATTAGACCACCAAAGACAATAGTATTTGGTGGCGACTTTATCATTGTAGCCATAAGAGTTGCAACTGAAAAGATAAAGATAACTTGTGGCGACTATATTCGCGACTAAAGGTCAGATGGGTCGCCACTAAAAGGTTGAATAAGTCGCGGGTACAACAGGTGACCTACTGTAAGGAAATTTTTATGGTCGCGTAATTGTTCTCTTTTGCAGCAACCAACCACCAAATATTAACTAAGTCGCTACTAAAAGCCAAACGCCTTATTATAATTCTTTTGCGCCCTACCTAAAATTTATTATTTTATACCTTTTGGTCGCATGATTGTGCACTTTCTAGCAATTTCCTTCACTACAAAATGTTGACTAGGTCGCCAGTAAAGTTAATATCTTTATTATGTAAAATCTGTTATTTTTATTATGTAGGTCGCGTAAGTATTTATCTTTTCTAGCAATTACCGTCGCCATTAAAAGTCAACCAGTTCGCCAATAAAAGTCAACTAATTTGCCAATTAAAGTCAAATATGTCCCAATAAAGTTTTTATTCATTGTCAACCTATTGAAAATCTATTTTTATGAAGTCTTTAGTCATGTACTTCTTTACTTTTTTGTAGCAACTTTAATCCCCACCAATGTGTATTTTCATTGGCAACACTCAAAAGTTATCACAAAAACATTCAGTTTTAGTAAAATCCTAGGGTTGCCACTAGAAACATAAAGGCGACTTTCTGAGTTCTTGTAGCGACTTTTTGAGTTACACTTACGATTACTGTTTATTCAGTGAATATAATCATATGAGATAATGGAGAATGGGCAAATGAAATATAAGGAATTTCACAACTTTTTATACGAACGCTATAAATGCCCACACAATAATGTAAATATTGCTTACATAGCTTTATTAACTTTAATTGCGGCCTAAAAATCTATCTATCTATCTATCTATCT
>NW_017670889.1:52182-118787 GCF_001879085.1 Nicotiana attenuata | reverse complement strand
ATATCTATATATATATATATATATATATATATATATATATATATATATATATATATATATATATATATATATATAAAGTTGGGCAAAAAAAGAATGATGTGGCACATCTCATTGCACATCATTCATATTTATGTTTTATCAGGATTTTTTGCCTTTTTTCTCTTGCTTTTTCTATCCAATTTAATGTATAAATGCCTAAATTCATTATTAAGCAAACAACCGTTTCACCTTTTCAAAATTGAAACGCTTCATAAATAAAGAAACGTTTCTTTGTAGTGGAAGGTCAGAAGTCTCACGTAACTTTTTCTATCAATTATCAACTATAAAGCCCAAAAATCTCATCACAAAAAAGAAAAGAAAAAAAGAACAGTTTGAAAAGAAAAATTATTCTGAGGAGGATCTCGAAGTATATCCACATTCCCAACTCTAATCATTTTCAAGGGTGAAATTCAAAAATAGCCAGATTTACAATTGGTCGTTCAAAAATAGCTCAATTTCAAAAGTAATCGAAATTTAGCCACTTTTCATGTAAAGAAAAATCTGAGCGAAAATACTGTTCAACCCGGAAAATACGCCAGTATATTATGCTGGAGTTCCAGCATAAGTATACTTGAACTCCAGCATATTATACTGGAGTTTCAAGATAAGTATGTTGGAACTCCAGCATAATATGATGGAAGTTCCAGCATAAGTACGTTAGAACTCCAGCATAATATACTGAAGTTCCAGCAAGTATACCGGTCCAGCATAATATACTGGAGTTTGGAGCACCGGTGCTCCAGTGTCCAGTATATTATACTGGAGCTAGCAAAGTATACCGGTCCAGCATAATATGCTGGAGTTCATACACAGGTGCACCAAACTCCAGTATATTATGCTGGACCGGTCTCTGCTGCAGCAAAATAGTGGCTATTTTTCATTGACTTGGTAAACGCTGGCTATTTTTGGATTACTTTCCTTGATGGTTATTGATATGGAGCGGGGAGGGGGGAGGGGGTAGCGGAGAAATTACACTTTTCGTGACTTATAGGGAAATAGTCATTGTCTTTCTTCTTCTTGGTCCGACTCTTTGTCATTTTGGGTTCGAGTCTTACGTCCTTTAATAATAGGAGAAAAATCACATAGTCTTTTTTAGGAGATCATATTTAATTTTTGTTTTATTTTTTCTTTGAGTATAACTATTAGACAATTATGTTCTTGTGGATATGTAAAGTTGTTGCGTCTTGGTTCCGTGCATGTGCGAGTCCAATTTTAGTATTGCTCTTTTTTTCCAGATAAATGGAAGTATAAAAACGAGAAGGGAAATCCATGTTTAGGTGATTGTTCTTTTAAACCGGATGTGGATGTAGAATGCTTACAAGAAAATAAAATTGATATTACATAGGATAAGAGAGGAAGAATAACTATCGTTCAAAGTTAAGGGGGAGTTTGATTTTTAGAGCAAACTTAAAGGATGTAAATAATTTTCGTTCGCTACAAAACTAATATGCAGAAACATCAAATTAATAAATATTTTTCAATTACATTGACATCTTTTCCATATTACACAATTGGAGGGTGGCTGCTGAATGAGTTTCTTTTTTCCCCCGTAAATGTATATTACTTTCTTGATACCACTAAACAAAAACAACATAGTGCGTGTCAACATTTTTCTCATTTATCTAACTTTTAGAAGTGTAAAATCTACCTATATTCAACTTTTCTCCTTCTCTATAATTGTTTATTTATTATACATTTTAACGATCATTTATATGATCTTCTATCGTTTCAAACTTTTCATCTTCCCCTGCAATTGTTCATTTACTTGATATATTAATATCCATTTGTGTATTCTTTTAGATTATCTTTTTATGGCATTTCATTTAATATTCTCTTTACTTTCTTTGGTTAAACCTAATTGACAAGGATCTACAAGAGGAAATGTACGAATGCATCCATCAAATAGGAACTTCATGTTTATGATACTTTTTTTTTTTTTTATTGTGAATTATCTTTATTTCTCAATAAGGACAAAATATTTTATCTATGGAAGAAAATGAAGGTAAATTAAAAGGCGAATCAACACTAATATGATGGTACAACTCATGCAAAGTATTTCTAAAATTCTCTTTTTGTTATAAATAGAATTCTATTTATGGTGAATGTCCATATTTAGAGAGATTCTAGGGTTTATTACTTGGTGGCTAAGTCACCATCTCCCTATAAATAGAGGGTTCTATTCCATTGTAATTCACCCCATATCAATAAGAATTCCCTCTCTCTACTTTGCTCTGCAATACTCTTCTTCTTCTTTTATTGTTCATAACACGTTATCAGCACGAGACTCTAACCAATTGAGTAGAAATTTTGGGATGGAGCATAATGGTTGTCAATTGTTCCATGAACTTCCTTCATGATTAAATTCTGGATTTAAGGTAAGTATTTTACTTTATTTTTTTCTTTTAGATTCTTGACATTCTATAATTTGATTTTAAATACGAGCAAAGACAATAAATTTTGATTATAACTCTAATGGAGTTAGTAAGAAATTATATCCACCCAAAGTGGTAAAATAGTTATTCCTTGCCATGATTTTGGGCAAAGAATTGAAAACCCGTCCCATTGAATTTGCTCCATTCTCATTCCCTTAAGAGAATGTGATAGCAATATGTGATAAGTCTGAAAGAAGACAAAAGTATTACCATGAAGGTATCAATGGATGTGGACGTGGCAATAGACAAAATTATAATCGTCATCATTGTGATAATGAGAATAATAAAGATTCTCAAAATAATCCTTCACTCTCTAAAAGTAATATTTGTCATCGATTTGACATGAGATTTTACAAAGCACATATAGATGATTATGGTCCATTCATGATGTGAATGTGACAACATCTGATTTATGAATACATATTCATTCTTGGAGGAATATGAACGTGCTAGTGGTAGTGAATATACCACGCTCACCTCTAGAAGGAGGTTTGAGAGGAAATAAGAAAATAATGTCATTATTCTGGCATAAATGGTCATTGGTCACATACTTATTGTACGCCAAAATATTTTGGCATTGTGATTATTAAAAGACAATGGTAATGCAAGAAACATATCTTGCACATAATTTTGACCATAACCATAATCGTATAACTTTCTCTTTAAAAGAGATATTCACCATATGAATGTTGATGAATATGTGGTACTACAAAATTAATTGAGAACTCTGCAAGAGCCAATTATACTGTTTTGGAGAAACAAAATTGATTACCAATAAGGTATTGTGTTGTAGTAAGTCTCAAAGAAACTTATTCAGTTTCCAAAGTATACGCGAAAGCGATTGATTATATTGAGACTATAAATAAAGGAAAGATTTAATATCTTCTATTACTACAACTTGTAGCGGGATAATATGTATGTGAGAGCTACCCACTTTATTCTCCAATTTGTACTGCACAAATAAAAGGAAGTTTAGTGATATAAAAACCCATATCATAATAAACTTGTAGTTTACTGATAATTGCACACGTCATGGTGTAAATTTGAAGTTTATCAATATTGATAATTTATTCAGTTGGCATAATTGGTTTAGCCATATCAATTTAAGTATGTTGTGCAAAAATAATAGAGATTTCACATGGGTAAATATTAAAGAACTAGAAAGTTCTTTATAAATTCTCTTATGTTACTTGTTCTCATTAATTAATAGACCAATTAAAATTGGGAATGAATCCCATGAATGCTGGAAATATCAAAGGTGAATATGAGCCCATTCACCTGCCATGTATACCACATAAGATGCATCTATGAGATGGTTACATGTGCAATTATTATTGACCCGCAACCTGGTGTTTGCGAGGGTAACTTGCTCAATAATTTAATTTTGAGCATAATTTCCAGATTTCCTATTCAAGATAGTTTATCTTGATAAGTTGATTTACATCACAGTTGGTTTAGCAAAATGATTTATTGAGTGCCTCCACTTAATAGCTAAACAATTTCTTATGAGAACAAAGTTATCTATATCAGTTTGATATACGTTATATACGAAAAGTATATTATTTTCTCCCCTCACAAGTGGTTCAGGGTCAGGAACCAAATAATTCCATCTTATTATTGTTGATGTGCGGTGTATATTTTGATTAACACCATAACGCACAAAGGTGGATTCTTGAAGTTGAGGTAACAAGTTAGTTTTTCTAACATGAGGGGGAGACATGATAAACAGTTGAGAAAAAGTTACGTTGAATGAATTATCATTTGTATTTCTAGATCCTCGAATAAGATAATATGAACTTGAAGTTCATAAAAGATAATTCATCTACAATATATTGCAATGCATGCCGGACGCATTTGCTGACCCAAAGAAAGTAACTATATTCTCATTGCAAATACTCCTATTAAGTCCTAGAAGGACAAAGTCTATGGTACGCTTAAAGCATATAGACAAATCGGTTTCAAATAAACTTCTTGATAAAGAAGATGAACAAATGATCAAAATGATCATAATAAAGGAGGCAAGTTATCTAGAAGATCACATGACATAACACTTCATAAAATCTCAAAAAGAGATTCAGGTACCTGAAAATATGAATGAAGAGATCTCTATGTTATGTCTTTGTGAAAAAATATTGAAACCGATATAGAATGTTTGTCGACAACATCTATGATAGCGCTAAATATATATGAGCATCTTAAGTCTAGAGAAACAATTCAAGTAGAATTGGTTTCATATGAAAGACATGCAGTTCAAACACTTGAAAGTATAAAGTCAATGGTATGTTCAATCAGTTTTCGATATCTTATATGTCTAGCATGACATGAAAACTTGATATGCATCTAAAGTCTACTATATGGCTTATATGACTTAACTTATATGACAATCCATGAAGGATTTAAGTTGCTCGAAGCATATACAATTCTTGATCTTGAAGTACCACTTCCTCAGTGCAATTTGTGCACAAATGTATCTTGCTATAACTATATGCATGATAATATGATTACAAGAGTTTTCACCTCTATGTGAAGATATTGACCTCACGATTCCAACAAGATCATATGAAGATAATTCATCTCTATCAAGAATGATGATTTCAAGGTGCAATATATTCATTCAAGTTAATATGGCTGATTTGTTCATCAAATCTCTACCAAAGATCTTTTGAAGATGGTGCACAAGATTGGAATGCAAATGCTCAAGGATGTGAATTGATGCTCTCATCAGGGGGAGTTAATACGCGTTGTACTCTTTTTCCCTTACAAGGTTTTGTCCCACTGGGTTTTCCTTGCAAGGTTTTTAACGAGGCAACCAAAAGGCGTATTATTAGATAGGTGTACTCTTTTTCCTTTTCTAGATTTTTTTTCCCATTGGATTTTCTTTTAGTTAAGGTTTTAACGAGGCACATTATCTGTTGAATAGACATTCAAGGGGGAGTGTTATAAATAGAATTCTATTTATGGTGAATGTCCATATTTAGAGAGATTCTAGGGTTTATTACTTGGTGGCTAAGTCACTATCTCCCTATAAATAGAGGGTTCTATTCCATTGTAATTCACCCCATATCAATAAGAATTCCCTCTCTCTACTTTGCTCTGCAATACTCTTCTTCTTCTTTTATTGTTCATAACACTTTTACTTATCCACGCCAATTCTTTGTAAATTTCTCATCGCTTGCACATACAAGATTTTACTACTAATTTCGATTAATTTGTTACCTCTATAATAAATATTTAAAAAATATTGTAGAGCATTAATTTAGGGGAATTACGTGTAGGCATGCGTGTGTTCATGTATTTTGTAAGGTATATCTTATATAATATATTTGTTTCTTATTTATAGTACTATAAAAGTTTTCATTTCTCAACTTTCAATTAAATTTGCAGAAAGTAAAGAAATGTCTGACCGCGCGAAGCGCAGACTAATTAACTAGTTACATGAATAAATACTGAATTTTCACCATTGATTGATTCCTTATTCTTATGTTTGGGTTCAATACTTCAATTGTGCATTTGGATATGAATGATAACCACCATATACTGGACCACCAATGAGCTGGCAGCTTATTCAATAATATCTTAAATAGTAATAATTGTATTCGGGTAGAAGTTTTATGCACGTTTCAACAAAATTTTCTCTCAATGTATGTAGTTAATCATCGAAAAAATTATTATTTTAGATTACAAGTATATTATTTTTATTATGGTAATCTCCAAACTCTAGCAAAAAGAAAGCAAATGAAGGAGAATGAAGAAAGAACATTTTTCAATTAAAAGAAGGGGAAAAAATACAACCATTACAAGCTCATTTATTTCAAATATGCAGATTTCATACATTAAGGCTTTGGTGACAACAACAACGTTGAGATATATCACATGCTCCATTTGAAAAACCTTGGCCTTTGCATTCAAAGTTGCAGTCCTCCGCTGTGAAGTCAGCTGTGCATGCCTTAAAGCAAAATGGCCTACCTGAATCATTTATATGACCTATCACAAAAAAAAATTAGTTTAATTTTTTACATAAGAAAAAGGAAAAATATTAACAAACAAACAAAAAAAAGTTTATTAAAGGATCTTATGTATTTACCAAGAGAATTTGATGCAGTTGAAAATGAGACAAGTAGGAGAAGGAAAACAACTAAGAACTTGGAAAACTCCATTTGAGGCTTACTCTGTGTTGATATAAATGTTTAGAGTTTAGACTTGGCACAAAATAGAGAGAAAAATATACACTATTTATAAGGGGTAAAATTACAAGAGAAAGGACATTTAGCCATTTTGAGACTTAGAATAATCTTGAGAAAAGTAGTAATTTATTAGGGGAAAAACTGTTAAATTCTTTCCTATTTACAAAAGGAAGGATATTTAAGCATTTTGAGATTAATACTATATTGAGGAAGGGTTAGTCATTTACTAAGGAAAAAGCTGCTAGAATCATTTTTGTACATGAGGAAGGGCATTTAAGAATTTTAATTGATTATAAAATTATTTAACCAATTTTGTAATATCTCCTTTTTAATTGATTATAACGTTATTTAATCAATTTTGTAATATCTCGACCTCTTATTTTGATTTTTTGACTGCTTAATCGTGTTTTGAACATGTCATGAAGCTGCTATAACTATTATTTGTGGTGCAGTAGATTGAAACGCTGAGATTTTTTATTCTGAATTATTTCGTCTTGTGCTCCCACATTAACCAAGTCTCAAATTGAATGAAATTCAAGTTGCTTACTAAACATAATTCCAATGCCAATTCAGGTGCCATGAGTTCAGCACCTGCATTTGAACGATGTCCAAATTATAATCAAGAAATTAACAATGTATATCATTTGAGATGTATTTCAGGCCATCCTTTTTTGGGCTCCAAATATATTAGGCCCAAAGTTGGGCTCATGACGAGATATTTAGATATTTTACGGATACAGTCTGACCTCTCTGTAACAACATTCCTATATAATAACAATTCACTATAAAAGCCAAGTTTTTCTCAGAATCGATTTTTTAAGTTATATTTTAACTCTCTACAATAGCTTTTTACCTATAACAATAACATCCATATTTATAGCAGAACGCTCTTTGTAAAATTACCCCTCTATAACAGCCATATAGAATCTTTAAGATTACTAAAAATAATTTTAAAAAAGAGCACACAATCTTTTCCATTAAACAAAGTTTCTATCTGCATAAAATAAAAAATTTGAAGATTTGCATATGATATCGTTGTCATTGGACAAATTCCAAAAAATATTTAGACAGAAAATTTAACTGTTAAGCTCCTAGATTGTCTTAAACGAAAAGCTATTGGATACATTTTTCTGAAAATTTGGACACGAATCTTTGCCAATTCAATTATTACATCGCTAGTAAAAGAAATCTATGAAACAAGCTATAATTACAAAGTTCTTCCATCGAATTTATTTTTTAAGGTAGCTTTAAAATGTCTGCCTTACAGTTCAAATCATTATATGTTTAGTTATGAATTTTTTAGCTTTCTTCAATGTTTAACTAGTGAAATATGCATATCTTTTGAGATTTTAAATTTGAATAATTTTTCTTATCTTTTATATGTAACACTGAAAAGGAAAAAACAATTGTTTTTTGGATAATTTTTATCTATAATAGCCAAAAAAATATGTAAACATCAAATACTGTTATATATGCGTAACATTCATTCACTATAAAAGCCAATAAAATATCGAAACAAATGAGGCTGTTATAGAGATGGTTGACTGTATATCTTTAATTTTTTAATTTTATAGATTTCTGCAGAATCTTACTAATTCATATTTTGAGTAATAATGTAGTTCTATGGATCATGGAGGAGTGTATTATTCAAATGGATGAGTTTCATTAAGTCTCAATTTTATATCAAATTTAATTAATATTGCAATGTTATGTCCAATTGCATAAAATTCAAATAAGATGAGACGTAATCAATATGATGGGTTTGTCAAGTATACATTAGAAAAAATTGAGAATACCAGTTTTAGAGGTATGACAATTAAATAATTTCCAATAAAATAAGACGACATAAATATTTAGAAAGCATGAATGTTTTAATCAAATCTAGGCTTAAGAAAAGAAAGCGAAAAAACGACTAATAGAAATATCAATATTTAATAATCATATCATATATATAAAATTCAAAGATTGAAAGACCAAAATAACCCTATAAAATTAAGAGATTATAATACCTTTTAAGAAAATGAAAACTGCTCCTTATTAAATCGATACATTAACCAAACTTAATTATATGAAAAATTGAGGAGCTGCATTAGATAATTAAATGAATGTGTGGAAGGAAAGCTCAAGGGACTCCACCGAGGAAAGAACTAAATTGTGTTCAACCTCAATGCAGAAAAACATAAAGCATTTCATAATAAAGAATAAGTAATACTCCACACTAACTATGATAATAATGTTATTAATAGTATAACGTAGAGTAAGCAAATAGTCTACCATAATAGTATAATGATAAGCTTACATCTTTGGCGTATCATTCCATAATGTAAGAGCAAAGAGAAAAAAGAAGGAATGCCATTGATAACTATGAGATTTATCTTTATTGATTTGGCAATGACGATTACAAAGATCTGCAACCAAGATCTAGATTTTTGCTTTATTGTTATTTGAGAGCCTCTCCTGTTCTTCTGTTCCTTTTGTTTATAGGAAAAGAAAATCCTCTATCTTCTTGTAGCATTCTCTTTTATCCTCTATATATAGCATTCTCTTTTATCCAACGGTTCTTAACCAGAATGCCTTCATCCCTTGATTGTACCTCATGTCGCCTCCCTCAAATATCACGACATTTACTTTGTCGTACAAGCTTTTTGAAGGCTCGATCTCAGCAATGGCCGAGATACTTGCTGTTATTACGCCTTGCGGGCACGACCACGGCTCAGTCGACCCTTTACTATTCCTTTTAGCGCTAATCCACATGTGGTCAGGTTTTGACCCATATAGTTAGTCCCTCCGCCCGTTGGGGTCGCCTCTTGGCGAGCTCGATGGGCAGACTCTGTTGATTCAAAAATTGGGAGAAATCTGAACGCTTTATGCGAGGGGCGAGAACCCCATGGCGAGGTAACGACGTGATGCTTCGAGAATTGCATCGGACCGTTACGTCAGTTCAAAAATGAATCGTCACGTCAGTTCGGGATGTTATTAATATTCCCCATGCGTCATTACAGCGCATGTTTCCTAGGAGTTATGTCGTTTCCCGTGTCCCTTTTTTCTAACTGGCGGTTCTTGGTTTTCTCGCCCATGGCTTTTATACCCCTATAAATAGGGGGAGCCTCTCGCCTGAAGGTTACGTTTTTGAATTGCTTAAGAGAGAACTTCACAAATCTTCTCCTCCTTCTTTGACCTCTTATATTCCTGCTTCTGCTTGGATTCGCTGTGACCATTGCCTTTTCCCTTCATCATCTTCTTTTCTTTCGATCAGAGAAAATAAATGGCTAGTACTTCTTCCCACTCTCATAAAGCTGTAGGTGTTCCGGTGCCGGAGAATGACATATCCCTACTTGGAGAGGGAGTGGAAGTGGTGGAAGATTGAGGTTTCCGACGGTGGATGAGGTGGTTCCCTGCCCGGGGAAGGCGAGGACCGATTTTAACAGCCTTGCCGGAGATGAACCGAAGCCCGTTCCTTCAATGAAGGACGTTTTGGCGATCACAGCGTTCAAATCCAAATGAGGGATCCCCGATCACATTGAAATGGTGCCGGCTGATAAGGATATAGTGCACTTGCACCAGCCCGGGCTACTGCGCATTTTACGCGTATACCTTCGTCATTGGGTACACGCTTCCCCTTCCTTCCTTGGTGGTGGATTTCTGCCGCTTTTATGAGGTGTGTCCGGCTTAGCTCTCACCATATGCGTACAAGCTCTTCCTCATGCTCATCAAGTATGTGGAGCTAGCCAGCTGAGGAATTTCTCTAGGGCACATGCTCCACCTCTTCGCCCCCCATTTTCTTCGTGGTACGATGACATATGCGCTATCGAGGAGCCAAGAGTTTGGTGGTGAAGATGGACGATAAGGCCAATCGTCGCTTTTGGGAAAGCTACTTCTATGTCCGAATGGAGCACGTCGTATCGAACCCGGCGGGGTTTCTTGAGACGTGGAACTTTGCTCGTAAGTTTTCCTTTCTGTTTATGATATTTTTCTTAAGACGGTCGCCGGTCGTCTCCCTCTAACAACTTCGCTGAGGATTTGCTATTGTTTTTGTAGCCGAGAGACTGCCTCCCCCGCTAATTGTCGATATCCGCGAGTGGGTGATTGTAATTCTCCCCCACACGATGGGGATTCGTGAATGGGCGTCTTCCCATGAGAAGTTTGGACGCAAGCCTCTTACTGGTGAGTTGGCTCGTTGTGGTTTTGCTTTGTCCTCCGTTTCACGGTTTCTTTAACCTTGTCGTTATATGATCAAATCCCTCCTTATTAACAGGTCGGAGAAGTGAGAAAGACGAGGGCTCCTCCGCTCGCATTCCATCAACCGATTCCCTCTGCCCGGCCCGCACCAAGAGCTACTGCAGGCGAGGGCGTAGGTTGTCTGGCTGCTCGTCGGGCTGCCCCCGCGGCCAAAGCCGTACGCTTGGAGGTTACTCCTCAATCGGAGACTCCGGTCCCCGTAGTCCGTTCAACTAGCAAATCTTCCCGCGTCGGTAGTGCATAGGTCCCGTTGAAGAGGCGAAGGGTAGTGTTGGAAGAGGCTCCTTTAGTCGAAACTCCCTTGAGGGGTGACGTTGTTTTGACGACATCTGAGACTGGTGGTGGTGCCAGCCTGGCTGCAGAGGCGACGCCCGTTGTGGGCGTTCAGGAGGCTATCGCGATGGAGGGACGGAGTCCCGAGGCTGCCGTTGTTACTCCGAGCAGGCCATCATCATCTCGGCCGAACCGCACCCTTTATTCGGCTAATGAGAGGGGGAAGGGCGTTGTGGTTGAGGATTATGAATCCGAATCCGACATTGACCCTGAGGATGTTCGAGGAGGGCTTTACCCGAACTGTGGTAAGGGCGAAAGGTCCTTCCCCCATACTCGAAATTCCTTCGGATATCAACCTGTTGCAAGACACGGTCGATTTGGTGCCACAGTTTGATCTTCTCTGGTCCGTCGCTGAGAGCGGATCTCTTTAGGAGGTCAGCGATTCTAGGTTGTCACGCGGCCACTGGCCTTAAGGGTGAGTTCCCTTTTGATCTCTTCTCTCTATTTTTTTTAGACTTAGATGTTGGAGATCGAGAATGTTTGTAGTGCTGAGATGCAGGCCGAGATTTTTCTAAAAATGGCCGAGAAGTACCAGCGGTATCGCAACAGGTTTCGTGAGATGCACGAGCAGCTTAGAGCGGACGCTAGTACACAGTCCATCAGGGAGGAGTTGGAGAAAAGAGATGAGGAACTGATGCGATCTATCGTCCATCAGGGAGGAGTTGGAGAAAAGAGATGAGGAACTGATGCGATCTATCAGTAGATGTAGTGAGCTTGAGGGGCTGATTCATGCCAAGGACGAGGAGCTCGAGGTGGCAAAGGGATTGCCGCAGAGTGCGAGGACCTTCAGGCTAAGGTGCTGTCTTTACGAGCTGAGCTTGAGCAAATGCTTCTAGAGTCAACGCTCTCAGTGCGGAATGGGCGGAGAAAGTGGCCGAGTTGGAAAAGAAAGTGGCCGAGTTGGAGAGAGCCGAGGGTGCTCGAATGTCGGCTTTAGCGAGGGTGGCGGCGCTAGAGGACACTATCCACATCCTCAAGTCCGAGCAGGAATCTGAGAGGGCAACGACCACGCTGAGGGAGGCGCGGCTCGAGGAGCGTATTGCTGAAATCGACCGGGAGGCAGAGAGGTTTCTTTAAAGCGGGATTTTGGCCCATTTTATTCCATTCACTCTTGTTTGGGCAATTTTTGGAGAGCTTGAAGTGGGGGTTTTCCATCATCAATGGCAAGGTAAGCTATCCCTACCTATCTTGAGTTAAATACATTGATTATATATAGATTTCAGAATGAAAATTGGTAGAAACTTGGGTTTTGAGGGAAAAACCTAGAAATTGGTGTTCTTGGATTTTGACCACAATTTTTGGACATGAAATTGAGAGTAAATTATATATCTGAGTTTGTGAGGTTATGGGCAAACTTTATCTTCGAAAATTTTCGAAATCCAGGCACGTGGACCCGAGGGCGTTTTTTTGTCAACTTTCTGATCGGGGTTAAAGATTGTTATAAATTGGATTATTATGAGTAATTGAACATGTATTGGTGGGTTTACATAATTATTGGCTAGTTTTGGAACGTTGTGCATCAATTTGAGTTTTCGGAAGGGCGTGGAATGCCGGTTATGGAACTTCGGAGCGAGGTGAGTCTCCTTTCTAACCTTGTAAGAGGAAATTGTCCCCATAGGTGAATTAATTGGATATGTGCTTCTATTTGTGGGGGCTACGTACGCACGAGGTGACGAGAGTCCGTGCGTAGCAACTATTAAGCTTATGTCCGGGTTGTCTAGGACCCAAAAGCATGCTTTACTTTTAATAATTGTAATCTTATTGATAGTTTAAATTGCTTTAATTGTATCGAAGTGGTAAATGATTTTCTAAAAGAGTTAAACTTCGTTTTCTCGACTTGTAAAGGAGAAATTGACACCTCCTTGAATAATTGTTTCCCTGATGAAGTCTTGATTGACTGTTGAATGTGTGATGATTCTATGTGTACCTGCGTCGCATGTATGATTCGCGAGCGGGGTGATTGATTATTTATATTTGACCGTGTCGCGTGTATGATTCGCGAGCAGGGTAATAGATACATCTACGGTTCGTGCCATTCGACCCTCTGGCAGTGCACAGTTTAAATATTGTTGGATCGGGCCGTACGTCCTCGGCATGATTTGCGCATGCTTGTATTGCTTTCCTTGATATTTATAAATGAGGATATTGCTTCCCTGGATTGAGAAATGTATAAATGATGAAAACGAATTTGGAAATTTCCCTATGAATAAAAGAATTGTTCACCTGCTTCATTCTATTGAGTTACATCCATGTTTATAAAAATCCTTGATTTATTATATTATTGGTATATTATTGGACCACTAGTAAGTGTTGAAGTCGACCTCTCGTCTCTACTTCTTCGAGATTAGATGGGATACTTACTGAGTACATGTTGTTTTCTTACTCATGCTATACTTGTTGTGCATTTTTGTTGCACAGGCACATGTACGTCTAGTGACCTCGTTGGGCGCAGCGGCATGGTTGATACGGAGACTTAGGTGAGCTGCACTTCTCGAGACGGCCCGCAGCCAGCAGAGTCTCTTTCAGAGTTTTGTATTGTATTTTCTCTACTGTCCAATTTGTATTCCGGATGGTTATTGTACTATATTGTTTCCTAGAAATTGCTCATACACTTGTGACACCGGGTTCTGGGATGATTAGGGGATCATTCAAAATTAAGTTTGTTAAAGACTTCATGTTTATTTCTGTGAATTTCATTATTTATTGTTTATTGTATAAAGAAAATGACTTCAACAATTACTAAAATGGGAATTTAATTAACTTCTTGGTATTGGCTTGCTGACAGTGTGTCCGACGGCATCACGACCCTTAGTGGATTTTGGATCGTGACAACATGGTATCAGAGCACTAGGTTCCCTTAGGTCTCACAAGTCATGAGCGAGTCTAGTAGAGTCTTGCGGATCGGGGCGGAGACGTCTGTACTTATCTTCGAGAGGCTACAGGGCTGTTAGGAGCACTTCCCTTCTGGATTCCTCATCGTGCGATTTGATTCCTTTGAGGCTTATGCCTTTGTTTCCTTCCTACTCGATCTTATGCGACGCGAAGCGCTTATTATAAATCAGGAATTGAGAAATTTTAAAGGTACTATAGAGGTGGTGCGGGATGTTTCTCCCTGCGTAGTTGGTTTGACTATTGTCGCCGCCTTGTGGAAGGATATTCTATCGTTTCAGCTTAGTAGCTGTACTTCTGAGAGCTTCGAGGTTATGCAGGTTGCTATGATGCTTATGAACGGTTATCGCACAGTATTGATGAGAGGGTGGAATGCTTGCATATGTGTCGGGACAGTGAATGACTTGAGATGAGGTTTACTAAGTGTATGATTCAGAGATCCAGTATCTCATTTCCGACGGAGGAAAGGCAATCGAACTATAAATGATCAGGTTTGGGTTGATAAAGTAATGAGACTTGGTATTTTCAAGTGTGGTGGAATTTTTATCTGCGACGTGGTGTCATCGTCCTCGATTGATTGTGTAAAGTTCGCTAGTGTTATGATCTTCTACAATTCTCCTTTAGGCAGGGTATTGTGAAGTGGTGTCAGGGAACGGCTGTCAGGGATTGCGGTGTGCGGTGGTTCAAGATCGAATCAGTATTTCTAATGTCGACTGCTCGAGAAAGATAATCTTCAGGAAGGTTTAAAGTAGTAGCGATATGTTGGTGCAAGTGCTACAGAGATAGATGTTGACTTAAGGCAACAACTGGGTGGCAAAGGACGAGGAAGGACATGTGGGAAGTGTCTTATGGTGATTAAACTTCTAGAAAGCCTAGCGTGGAAAGCAGGAGCCGAGTAGTTGCTTAAGGAGTGAATTTGACCAAAGTGGGAGAGTGGCAGAGTAGCATATGAGATCAGTCGCAGGATAACTACACACCCGGAAAAAGAAGTCTAGAGTGAATTGGGATTCAGGGTGGACAGTGACTGGGTTTTCGGACTTGACTTGAAATATCGGCTATTATACGGCGGGAGATTTGATACAACGGAAAGGAGTTGCTTGACGTGAAGAAGGATACAATATGATTTTGAATTGGAAGATTTTGTCGTGTATTTAGTTGATGTCCATAAGAAGAGAGCGGACGAGTTCAGTTGGTGAATGAGCATAGGCTCAGGATGGGTTATAGATGTCATAGTGATTGTACCCCGTGCAGCGTCGTTGGGAGATGTCGACATGTAATTTCCACAGGTGGGTTATCTCCTGTGAGCAGATCAACGGTCACGTGGTTGGCGAAGCTCCTGCGAAGAATTCTGCTGGCTATACGATAAAGACATCGGTCATGTGAATGTGGTTAATGATTCACAGTATTCATAAAGGGTTTTACAGAAAGATTTCGGGGAATTTTGCGGGTTGGTTGTGCTAGATCATGTCAACGATGAAGAAAGAATCTTGTTGGGTTCTAGAGTTGTGTAATGGTGGCTTCAAGCTAAGTGGGAGAGTCCCACCGCCTACGATTGGGTTGTATGGTTGTCTTCTTGTGAGGTTTCGGGTTATCAACGTATTGGTAAGTTATTTCGGCTAAGGGAAAGGAACATAAGTGGTAATTTGAGCAAAGGAATTGGTAAGGGTGTGCTATAGTTGGCCTGATTGGCTCATGATTCAGGCTTTGGGAAGACTCAGGATTTGTGTTTCGTACGGAGGTGATTTACAAGGAAGTGATTCAGTCGGGTGCTTCATCGAGATGGGTGTTTATGCGGCAGCGAAGCCTCGGAGTTTATTATATTCGGGACCAAGCCAGGGTGGATGACTCTCAACAATGGTCCTAGTGATTCAAAGGTTAAAAATGCGGTGCCTAAGGATTCAAGCCCGCAGTATGGTTAAGAATCGAGGCTTTGTAGCAGATCATGATAAAAGGCTCGGAATGTTCTCTAATATCTTCAGCTTGGAGTGTGGTATTCGGGTAAATGAGAGAGACAAACTTCGGATTCGTAGAGGGATTATCGGAATGGGTGTATCAGTTGAGAATGCGAATATGCGCCCAAGGAAGGCATGAGTTGGGTCATGGGATTTGAGACAACATGGTCTCGTGATACAAGGCCACTCGGGATGAGTGCGGATTAAGTGCTTCATGTGTTGGATGGAGTTATTATTATTTCTAAGGCAATCAAGGATGAAATCGAAGAAGTTAGATTGGTTAGACATGGTTGAATTGGCATAGTGGTGGCGGTACGTGCGAGGCTCGAGGGCCGCCGTAATTGGTTTTATTTGGAAGTATTCAAGTATTATGGCATGTTTTGTCTAGGTAGGTCCCGGAAGGGGTATGATGGTTTAGACCACTACTTGAGGATTTGAACGTTCTACGGTTATGAGAATTCACTCGCGTGTTTCTATGGTTCTCTTGGAATGAGTTAAGTAAAAGGTTTCTGTATGGCGAAGTGTATACCCTATTAGTGGTTCAGGAGTTATGATGAAATTTTTATTGCTGTCGCATATTGGCATGTTAGGTGCAGTGAGCGGCAGAAAATTGGAAGTGAGGAACCGAGGTTGCGGTTCAGTGTTGGCACGGATGTCACGAGCTCGGAGGAGCAGGAAAGGGATTTGAATGTTTAGAGTAAGCTGGTATTGTTATCAGCGTCACCTGAGATTGGTGTTTTAAGGGAGGCTTTGCAACTTGGTTATGGATTCTTGTCATGCTTTACAGTGTTAGTGCGCCGGTGGTATGGATGTGTAGACTCGTTACCTAGTGTGGAAGATCGTCGGAGCGTAACCCATGGAGAGATTGTATAAGTGTGACATGTAGTTACTTGATTGATTGGAATTTAAACCAAGTATGAAGATTGTGGTAATATCGCTAATTTGAGAATTCATGCCTGAAGGGCACTCGATTTATTGGGTTGTGGACTGTGGAGGTTTACTCCGGTTATGATGGTTGTTCTTGTGAGTTATAGGGAAAAAAGGGTATTTATGGACTCTTGAAAGGTTATTTGCCTAGGACGGTGCGATCAGAATCGACTTGAGGTCTGTGGATGGATTTAAATATGAATATGGGCTCTATATCAAGCCAAATGTGTTCGTTTCAGCATAGCGCTCCTCATGGAGGAGTATTCGAACGTGGGATGTTGTTTCGTCGTAAGCTATTTCATGTAATGCTATATTGCGCCGTGTGAGTTGTGAAACGGCTTGATAAATTTCTTATGTATTGAGTTTCTTCATAGCGATGGTGTTATGGGAGCAGAATGGCTATTGTGATTCAGATTATATATAGCACCTCAGTTGTGCTTGAGTTTTGTAGCTTATGACGCTATCTGTCTCCCCAAGGATGGTATTATGAACTTAGTGTGCTTGCAACCGATATTCGGTATTTAGTAAAGATGAGCAATTTAGCTCGGCGTGTATCTCCTTATGTGAGTTCTATGTGTGGATCTGGTGGCACGCCGCCACGGGCATGTTATTTGGATCGGGCTGCACGTCGCAACAGTATGATGTTAAGTATAGTTTTCTATGTTCTAATTTTTGTGTGTATTGTTTTCCATTTTCTGAGGGAAGTTCATATTAGTTGCGTGAGTTGACTAGTCCCTTCCTGAGTTCGTTTTTCTTATGTATCACGTTTGAGTTGATAGCCTATTGGCACATTGTGGCATCACATGAGACTTTTAGTCATGTCTGGGGTGGCTTGTTGCCTGAGCAGTTCGTACTGGGTGAGACAAGGTTATTGGATCTAGGATCAGTGCAATCGGATTATAATAAGTATATTGTAACGACCCGACCGGCCGTTTTGCATTTTTGAACCCCGTTCCCTTAAATAAGGCTTCCCGCACGTGCTTTAGCTAATTTATGACTTGCGGGGACGGGTGGTTCGGAAGTTAGAAGAGTTTAGAGCAAGAATAAGTCTAGTTGCTTCTTTAAGTTTCTTTAAAAAGGTCAAGTTTGACTTCGGTCAACATTTTTAGGAAATGGACCCGGATTCGTGATTTGACAATTTCTGATAGTCCGTGGGAAAATATGGGACCTGGGGTACGCCCGGAATCGAATTCCGAGGTCCCTAGCCCGAGTAATGAATTTTTATGTGAAATTGTTAAGTTAAAGTTTCAAAGGTTTAAATAAACTAAGAAATCATTGTTTTCCTAGGTATCGGGTTCGGATTTCGATTCCAAAATTTGGTACAAGTCCGAAATACCAGTTAAGACTTACCCGTAAAATTTGGTGTCAATCCGAGTAGTTTAAGGGCGTTTTGACCCGTTTGAGGAGAATTAAGAACTTGAAGTTCAATGATTTGATTCATTTGGTTTTGGGGTTGATTCCTCGATTTAGCGTTGTTTTGGGTGTTTCGAGGGTTCAAGTAGGTCCGCCCCGTGATTTTAGACTTGTCGGTATGTTCGGGCGGGGCACGGGAGCCCCGAGCGTCAAACGAGCGAGGCTCGAGTGAAGTTAGAATTTGGAAAATGACTGAAGCTTGCTGCTTCTGTCATAACCGCATCTGCAGTTCTTGGACCGCAGAAGCGGGACCGCAGATGCGGTCAATAGATCGCAGAAGCGGAGAAGGGGCAAGCCAAGGGAAACCACAAAAGCGGCCCAGGGACCGCAGAAGCGGTTCCGCCTATGCGGCCCCCAGACCGCAGAAGCGGTCGAGCCCCAAATCCCAAAAGCCACAGAAGCGGCCAAATTCCGCAGAAGCGGAAATACTTCCGCAGATGCGAAAATAACTGGGGGCAGAAGGGTTCATTTAATACGAACTCAAACTCATTTCTCTCATTTTTCACTCGACACTTAGGCGATTTGGGTTCTTCCAAGAGAGGGTTTCCACATAACTTGGTAAGGTAAGTAATTTCCCTTCATCCTTAGCTTAAATACATGTATATTAGATAGATTAAACACCAAAAATTTAGTAAAAATCAAGAATTTGAGCTAGACCTAGGGTTTTAATAAAACTAAGAATTTATCATAAAAATATGCCATGTAATGAACTAGAAATCATATATTTGTGATCCTCAAGTGATAGAGAACAACTTCCTTCGAAAAATCGCAGAATCCGGGCACGTGGGCCCGGGGTCGAAATTTAGGAAACTTGTGTTAATGGTTAGAAAATTGCCTAAATAGTTAGAGTTCGACCTTGTAAGCCTCTATTTACTAGTCCTTACTTCGTTTGATTAGTTTGGGATTGTTCGGCTTCGAATTAAGGACTTGGTCTCGTTCTTGGACATTGGAAGTGCACTTTGGAGCAAGGTGAGTCTCCTTTCTAACCTTGTAAGAGGGAATTGTCCCCATAGGATTATATATGAGTAATTGTTGTTAAATGCGGGGGCTACGTACGTACTAGGTGACGAGAGTCCGTGCGTAGCTACTATAATGATAATTGTTCGGGTAGTTAGGACCCACGTCATGTCTAATTGGGGAATATTTCTTGCTTTAAATTGCCAATATGATCAATTATGATTTGTTAGAGACTTGCGGAAATGAAAAGTGAACTTATGAGTTTGTTGAGTCTTGGTAGGAATTCCCTTGTATGTAATTGAGCCTTATGTGCTTTCCTGATATTTTTCTTGATGATTATGGACCGGGCCGATCGCCTCGGTGAGAATAGATGCATCTATGGTTCGTGCCGCTCGACCCTCGGCAGTGCACAATTTATTTTCTGTTGGAGCGGGCCGTCGACCTCGGCATGATTGTGCATGATTTATATGCTTACATTTAGATATGATATGATCACTTGTTTAATATGAAAAAGGGAAAACTGGTAGTTTAATTATGTCAAGAACATGAATATGACTCTCCTCTTAAACTTGTGTTATTGGAATTCTTCATGCTGTATATCTCACTTTATTATTATATTATCTTGACCTTAGTAAGTATCAAGTCGACCTCTCGTCTCTACTTCTTCGAGATTAGACGGGATACTTACTGAGTACATGTGGTTTATGTACTCATACTACGCTTCTGTACTTAAATGTATAGGATTTGAGGCAGGTGGATCTGGACATCATCCTGGTGCGCATCAGTGAGCACGCTTGGGGACTTCTACGGTGAGCTGCTTCTCTTTCATGCCGATCCGCAGCCGAAGAAGTCCTTTCTTGTACTTTTTGTTTTTGTCTATCCTGATTCAGACAGTAGGATAGTGTATTATTCTACTAGTCGCCCGTAGCTTGTGACACCAGGTTCTGGCACACACAGTAGTAGACATTTATTTTGGGGTTGTATCGCTATTTTAGCACTTTATGATCTTTACTGGTCTTATCTTTAAATTCGAAAATCTAGTATAACTGTCTTTGGCTAAAGTAAAGTGAGAACTTAATCACATTCCACATCGGCTGGCCTGACAATGGTGTTAGGCGCCATCATGACCTACTATGGAAAATGGGTCGTGACATATATTAAGGAGCAAACAACATTATTTGGTTCAGAATGAGGTAATGATTCTTGTCAGGAGTATAGAATCAACGATTTGTTGACTCGGCAGTTTGTTATGAATTTCTACACGTCTCTTCCGTCGTGGCGGTATTGTAAGAGTTGGAACAAGACTTATATATGTCATGAGGTGCATTGTGAGTATCATGATCAGTGAAAGTTGTTATGCTCCTGTAAATGATGTGGTGCATGGTGAGAATTCAGCAGAGGTATGCAGTCGTGTTCTAGTACATCGTGTAGCGATTGATACGGTGTTCATATATTAAAAGCAGGCTTGGCGGAGAATTTCGGATGTTGAAATTGGTCTCTAAAGCCCATTTGCCTAAATAAAAGAGGTTATCTTCAGATTTGACGAGCTAATGTGCTCAACAGAGTTGTGGTAGCATGGGTAGGTGCACGAGGTGTTACGCAATGATTTCAGACAACTCCAGTGCAGGTCTCAGCACGTTTGAGGACGAACATATGTTTAAGTGGGAGAGAATGTAACGACCCGACCGGTCGTTTTGAGTTCTAGCACGTCGTTCGGCAGTTTGAGGTCGTGAGCAGCTTCACATCAGGTATTATGACTTGTGCGCATGGTCGGAATTGAATTCCGGAAAGTTCGGAGTTGGTTCGGAAAGAGAATTTGCATTTCGGAAGCTTTAATTTGGAGGAATTGACAAGGATTAGATTTTTGAGTAAACGACCTCGGAATCGGGATTTGAAGGTTCCATCAAGTTTATATGATGATTTTGGACTTGGGCGTATGTCCGGATCGGTTTTGGATGACCCGGGAGCGTTTCGGTGCCAATTGTAGAAGTTTGAGGTTCTAATGTTCCTAAGGCTCGAGTTGGGGTGTGATTCGTGATTTCGGAGTCGTTTGATGTGATTTGAGCCCTCGAGCAGGTCCGCGTTATGTTTTGGGACTGGTTGGTATGATTGGACGGGGTCCCGGGGGGTCTCAGGTGGAATCCGGGTGGTTAACGGATAATAAATGAAACATAAGGAATGGCTGAAGTGCACCAGTTCTAGTGTAATCGCACCAGCGCAAGTTTAACCGTAGGTGCGCTATCGCATAAGCGAGGTAATGGCCGCAGGTGCGGAACTTTACCCGCAGATGCAGGTGTGCATCTGCACTGAGGAGACCACAGAAGCAGAATTTGGATTCGAGCCCGGGACCGCAGGAGCGGCACATGCGCCGCAAAAGCGGCTTGTGCACCGCAGGTGCGAAAATGCTAGAGGCAGAGAGGTTTCTTTAAAGCGGGAGTTTGGCCCGTTTTCTTCCACTCACTCTTGTTTGGGCGATTTTTAGAGAGCTTCAAGTGGGGGGTTTTTCATCATCAATGGCAAGGTAAGCTATCCCCACCTATCTTGAGTTAAATACATTGATTATGTATAGATTTTAGAACGAAAATTGGTAGAAACTTGGGGTTTGAGGGAAAAACCTAGAAATTGGTGTTCTTGGATTTTGACCACGATTTTTGGACATGAAATTGAGAGTAAATTATATATCTGAGTTCGTGAGGTTATGTGCAAACTTTATCTTCGAAATTTTTTGAAATCCGGGCACGTGGGCTCGAGGGCGTTTTTTTGTCAACTTTTTGATCGGGGTTAAAGATTGTTATAAATTGGATTATTATGAGTAAATGAACATGTATTAGTGGGATTACATAATTATTGGCTAGTTTTGGAATGTTGTGCATCAATTTGAGTCTCCGGAAGGGCGTGTAATGCCGGTTTTGGAACTTCGGAGCAAGGTGAGTCTCCTTTCTAACCTTGTCAGAGGGAATTGTCCCCATAGGTGAATTAATTGGATATGTGCTTCTATTTGTGGGGGCTACGTATGCATGAGGTGACGAGAGTCTGTGAGTAGCTACTATTATGCTTATGTCCGGTAGTCTAGGACCCAAAAGCATGCTTTACTTGTAATAATTGTAATCTTATTGATAGTTTAAATTGCTTTAATAGTATCGAAGTGGTAAGTGATTTTCTAAAAGAGTTAAACTTCGTTTTCTCGACTTGTAAAGGAGAAACTGACACCTCCTTGAATAATTGTTTCCCTGATGAAGTCTTGATTGACTGTTGAATATGTGATTCTATGTGTACCTGCGTCGCATGTATGATTCGCGGGCGGGGTGATTGTTTATTTATATTTGACCGCGTCGCATGTATGATTCGCGAGCGGGGTAATAGATGCATCTATGGTTCGTGCCATTCGACCCTCTGGAAGTGCACAGTTTAAATATTGTTGGATCGGGCCGTACGTCCTCGGCATGATTTGTGCATGCTTGTATTGCTTGCCTTGATATTTATAAATGAGGATATTGCTTCCCCGGATTGAGAATAAATGTATAAATGATGAAAACGAATTTGGAAATTTCCCTATGAATAAAAGAATTGTTCACCTGCTTCATTCTATTGAGTTACAACCATGTTTATAAAAATCCTTGATTTATTATATTATTGGTATATTATTATTGGACCACTAGTAAGTGTCAAAGTCGATCTCTCGTCTCTACTTCTTCGAGATTAGACGCGATACTTACTGAGTACACGTTGTTTTCGTACTAATGCTACACTTGCTATGCACTTTTTTTGCACAAGCACATGTACGTCTAGTGACCTCGTTTGGCACAGCGACATGGTTGATATGGACACTTAGGTGAGATGCACTTCTCGAGACGGCCCACAGCCAGTAGAGTCTCTTTTAGAGTACTGTATTGTATTTTCTCTACTGTCCAATTTGTATTCCGGACGGTTATTGTACTATATTGTTTCTTAAAAATTGCTCTTGCACTTGTGACACCGGGTTCTGGGATGATTAGGGAATTATTCAAAATTAAGTTTGTTAAAGACTTCATGTTTATTTATGTGAATTTTATTATTTATAGTTTAATGTATTAAGAAAATGACTTCAACAATTACTAAAATGGGAATTTAATTAACTTCTTGGTGTTGGCTTGCCTAACAGTGTGTCCGGCGCCATCACGACCCTTAGTGGATTTTGGGTCGTGACACCGAGCGGGGTCGCATCTTGTTGCGTGAGTTCGGATGAAGTCACTTTGGATCTGTAAGTTCGGGCGAGGTTGACTTCTGATTTGCCAGCTTGGGCGGAATCAACCTTAATGGGCATATTCGAGTGAGGTCGATATGGACTTGCTAACTAGGGCGAAGTCAGTTTTGACTTGTATATTCGAGCGAGGTCGAATTTAGACTTGCCAGCTTGGGCGAAGTCAGTTTTGACTTGTATATTCGAGCGAGGTCGAATTTAGACTTACTAGTTTGGGTGAAGTCCTTTTCGCATGGTGAGTTTAGCGATGGCGGGGGGTGAGCTCGTGTGAGGTCGAACTATGGCCCGTTATGAGTTCGATGGGGTCGAACTTTGATCTGATTTAGGTGAGTAAATTTTAACTCCTACTTGGCGAAAGGTGTGAATTCGAGCAAGGTCGAAATCGCAACCCATCGTGAGTTCGAGCGAGGTTGAACTTCCCTTTCATTTTCCAATGGCCGACGCCGTAAGGGTGTTAATTCGAGCGAGGTCGAATTGTAACCTGTTGGCGATGGCCAATGTCGTAGGGGTGTTAATTCGAGCGAGGACGAAATCGTAACCCATCGTGAGTTCGAGCGAGGTCGAACTTCCCTTTCATTTGGCGATGGCCGATGCCGTAAGGGCGTTAATTTGAGCAAGGTCGAATTGTAACCTGTTAGCGATGGCCGATGCCGTAAGGGTGTTAATTCGAGCGAAGCCAAATTGTAACCCGTTGCGAGTTCGAGCGAGGTCGAACTTCCCTTTCATTTGGCGATGGCTGACGCTATAAAGGTGTTAATTCGAGCGAGGTCGAATTGTAACCCGTTGGCGATGGCCGATGTCGTAAGGGTGTTAATTCGAGCGAGGTCGAATTGTAACCCGTTGTGAGTTCGGGCGAAGTCGAATTTCCCTTTTACTTGGCGATGGAGAAGGTTTGCCCGTTGCGTTATTTTTATTGGAGAACATCACTCATTGTTGTGTTGTTTATGCGTTAGTCAGGGTGAGTCCTGGTTCGCTTACCTTTACTTTCATTGGAGAGTACCGTGCGTCGGGATGAGTCCCGGTTCGCTTAACTTTACTTTCATTGGAGAGTGCTGCGCGTTTCATGGGCCCGTCGCTCAGTCCCTGGTTCCGGAGACTATTTCTTAATAATGCCGAATTGTTCTGATGTGACGACCCGGCCGGTCGTCTTCAGAATTAACGCCCCGATCCCCTATTAACTACTTCCCCTAAGTTCAATTCTGCTATTTTGGTTTTGCCGGGACGTTTGGTGTTGGGTTTCGGAGAGTTTTGGGACACTTAGTCCTTAAATGAGAGATTAAGTGTTGAAAAATGGTCCGTAGTCGAAACCGTGTGAAGACGACCTCGGAATGGAAATCCGATGGTTTTGTTAGCTCCGTTAGGCGATTTCGGGGTTGGGAGCGTGTTCGGTATGTATTTTGGAAGTCCGTAGCTCATTTAGGCTTGAAATGCCGAAGATTGAATTTTTAAAGTTTCCGGTCCGATAGTGCGTTTTTGACCCGAGGGTCGGATTGGAATTCCAGAAGTTGCAGTAGCTCCGTCATGTCATTTGGCATGTGTGTGCAAAATTTCAGGTCATTCGGACTATTTTTGGTTAGGTTTTTGATCGAAACAGTATTTTGATAAAATTTGAAGTTCTTAGGCTCAAATCCTTGTTTAATTTGAGTTTCCGGCGTTGTTTTAGGTGGTTTAACGATTGGTACAAGTTTGAATGAGGTATTAGGTGTTATTGGTGCTTTTGGTTGAGGTCCCGGGGGCATCGGGATCATTTCGGGTGGTTAACGGAGAAATTTTTGAAGTGTTGCAGCAGCTGATTTCTTCACTTCTGGTATTTTCACTTCTGCGTCTTTGGAATCGTAGAAGCGGAGCCGCAAAAGCGGCCATTCTATCGCAGGAGCGGAATTTGGGCTCCCTCAGCTTTTTCGCAGGTGCGGAAGATTAACCGCAGATGCGGTTACGCACCTGCGAGACTTTTATCGCAGATGCGGCCCTGGGTCATTTGAGAGAAACCGCAGAAGCGGTAAGTACCCCGCAGAAGCGGGAACCGCAGGTGCGGTAAAAGACCGCAGAAGCGGTACCTGGCCTTTTAGTGAAAGTCGCAGAAGCGACTCATTTTCCGCATATGCGGGACCGCAGAAGCAGTCCCTTGTCCGCAGAAGCGGAAATCCCTGTTCAGAAGTAGAGATTTCGAGGGTTAGTTTTCAAAAGTTGGAAAAATCAAATTGAGCTCGGGAGAGGGCGATTTTGAGAGGGTTTTGAAGAGGAGATTATTGGGTAACGTTTCTTTAATCCCTTCTAGTTATATTTCATCATTATGTAGTTAAATCCTTCACTAAAATTTGAATTTGAGGATCAAAATTTGGAAAAATTGGGTAAAACTTCATAGGCTAAACTATTGAGTTTTGAGTGGGTGTTTGACCTCCGATTTGGGAGATTTTTGTATGGTTAGACTTGAGAGTACGAGGGTTCTGAAAATGTAAAAATTATTCGACTCCGAGACGTTGGCCTGAAGGGCATTTTGGTCATTTTACCTAATTTCACGCCGTAGGTTTGAATTAAATAGTGAAACCAATTGTTTGAGATGTTAATTACGATATGTAATTGAATTGAATAGATTTGGGCCATTTGGAGTCGGATACTCGTGGCAAAGGCGTGGTTTCTGGTTGATTTTTGTACCGGTTCGAGGTAAGTGGCTTGTCTAACCTTGTGTGGGGGACCTCTCCCCTTAGGATTCGTTACTTGGTATTTTGATTGCCTTGTACGCGAGGTGACGAGCGCGTACTTGAGCCAATTGTTGAAAATCCGGTTTTACTTAAGATATTGAGATTAAGTTTCTTTCATATTTGCTTTATTCTACTTGCAATTATACCCTGTGCTAGATTAGGAAAGCATGTTTAGTTGATTTAACTTGCCTAATTGTTTAAGTTGCCTTAACTGTACTACGTGAAGCATGCTAGGCCAGTACTACTTGTTGCTTGTCTTTTGTACTTCATTTCTGTGTATCTTCTGGTTGTGATTGCGCATTTATATTGGGACTACGGATGTGGGATTCCGGTAGCTTCCCCCTTTGTTTGTTTAATTTAGGACTACGGGTTCGATTCCCAGTAGATCCCCCTGCACTTTTACTTTGGGACTGCGGATTAGATTCCCGATAGATCCCCCTGCATACTGATGGTTGGACTACGGGACGGTATCCCGGGAGATCCTTCGAATTTACATATGTGATGGACTACGGGACGGTATCCCGGGAGATCCACTGGACAGTTGAGAAAAAGGACTACAGGATGGTATCCTGGGAGATCCTCATTGTTATCACTAGTATTGAGCTGTACACATTCTGTGTTTACTTTGTTCTTTGTGTAGTTGTTATTGCCTTGTTGACCTGTCATATCTCACTGCTGTGCTCATTATTACTGCCAGTTTTTTTTATACTGTTAATTTATTATTATATTTTACCTCAATAGGGCCCTGACCTTCCTCGTCACTACCCAACCGAGGTTAGGCTTGGCACTTACTGAGTACCGATGTGGTGTACTCATGCCCCTTCTGCGCATGTTTTTCATGTGCAGATCCAGGTTCCTCCACCCAGGCGTACTATCATCCAGGCGGAGAGATCTAGGGGAGACTTCGAGGTATATCTACCGCGTCCGCAGACCAGGAGTCTCTACTCTATTCCAGCTTTAGTAGTTAGTTTATCTTTTCTTTCAGTTATTTAGACATTCTGGAGTTAGAGCAGTGTTTTACGTTTCTATTAGCCTGTGGTTCCCGTGAGTTTCCGGGTTTTGGGATGAGATTGTAGACTTCCGCATTCTGTTTTTGAGTTGTATATGCCAAGTGGCACGTATATACCGTTTTCTTCTAGTTTTGCTAAATTTAATTAAATGTTTCCGCAAGTTATATTAATTTCTGCGCTGTTAGGCTTACCTAGTTATCGGAACTAGGTGCCATCATGACATGTTCATGAAGGGGGAACTGCGGTCGTGACATCTTAGCCGTTTCAGTTATTTATGGTACGGTGCGACTTAGAAGGCTTTGCTCGGTCGTTGCTTGCGAGATGGTATGGTACGGAAGATTTTCTTGGTGTGTTTGGTGGCATTCGTTCCTTGTTCGCGTACATGTAAAAATGCTCGTGTTCCTATTTTGAACCAAAAAGAGAGCGTGATAAGTTAAACGCAAACAAAATTTCCTGTTGCCTTGGCCTGGTAAGTCGGTAAAAAGGGGAAAGGCGCTGTAGGGTCACTTGTTTTGCCCCGTGCTCGAATGGCGGTTTCAAATTTGGTAGCCTTGTTTGGCTTCGTCGTTAGTCGCATCTGGGTTTCTCGTGGGTTGAACTTACCTTGCTCGTTGGGATATTGAGACCGAGTCCCAATTCGGTCGCGTTCGATATGCGCAAACAATAAGGGAAACATGTCATACTTTGTTCATAAATCACATAGTGCTTGTGCGTACGAAAATAAGGCAGGATATCCCTGTTATCTCAAAAAATCATACAGTAGACTATCGTCCTTTCCTAAGAGGTGGGAGTACAGGCCGACATACAAGGTGAATACGTCAAATAGGATTGCGGTCATGCTAAGTGCGTTTGGTGACCGTGATCCTTCTTTAAACATGCATGTGATGTGTCAAACCCATCGCTACAGATGAGGCGCGGGTTTTGCATAAACACCGGACATAATTTCAATTTCGTGTAGAGATCTGACCCAGATTGGTTTGGCTATTCTCAAAAGCTTATCTATCACTTTTTCGAGTTGGTGTTTATACCGAGATGGTGAGGCTAGGACAGTCTGAAACTGATGTGTGGCTGGTTTTAGATCTAAAGGAAACTAACAATTTGGCTAAGAAATCCCCACAGACGGAGCCAAATTGTTTGACCAAAAAGTGTTAAACTCTTTGTTAAACTAACTAATAATGAAATAGAGGATAAATCTTAGCCAAGGATAATTAATTCTAGATCTAAGTGCATTTAATAAGAGAATGAGATATAATCAAACTTATTGCTCGATTTAAAATCACTAAAAGACATCAAATATAAACAATACGCTTACATCTTTGGCGTATCGTTCCGTAGTGTAAGAGCAAAGAGGAAAAAGAAAGAATGCCATTAATAACTATGAGATTTATCATTATTGATTTGGCAATGACGATTACAAAGATCTTCAACCAAGATCTAGACTTTTGCTTTATTGTTGTTCGAGAGCCTCTCCTGTTCTTCTGTTCCTTTTGTTTATAGGAAAAGAAAATCCTCTATCTTGTTGTTTTCTCCCTATATATATATATATATATATATATATATATATATATATATATATATATATATATATATATATATATATATATATATCCGCATTCCCTTTTATCCAACGGTTCTTAACCAGAATGCCTTCANGCCTACCACAAGAAATATGGAATGGGAGCGGGTGGTACGCCTACCACAAATGATATATTGAAATGGGAGCGAGTGGTACGCCTACCACAAATGATATATTGAAATGGGAGCGAGTGGTACGCCTACCACAAATGATATATTGAAATGGGAGCGAGTGGTACGCCTACCACAAATGATATTGAAATGGGAGCGAGTGGTACGCCTACCACAAATGATATATTGAAATGGGAGCGAATGATACGCCGATCACAAATGATATATTGAAATGGGAGCGAGTGGTACGCCTACCACGAATCATATTGAAATGGGAGCGGGTGGTACGCCTACCACGAGTGATACTGAAATGGGAGCGGGTGGTACGCCTACCACAAGATATTGAGAAATGGGATCGGGTTGCACGCCTGCAACAAGATGAGTTGAATATGAAAGTTGTATTATCTTCTCATTATTGTTAGAAGTTAAACTGTAGATGTATGTACCTTTACTCCTGATATTTTGTTTCTATCTGCTACCCCTAAAGCATGCTCCCTTCCCCAGCTTAATATATATATATATATATATATATATATATATATATATATATATATCCGCATTCCCTTTTATCCAACGGTTCTTAACCAGAATGCCTTCATCTCTTGATTGTACCTCACATCGCCTCCCTCAAATATCACGACATTTACTTTGTCGTACAAGCTTTTTGACTGCTCGATCTCGGCAATGGCCGAGATACTTTTTGTTATTATTCCTTCCTTGGCACGACCATGGCTCAGCCGACGCCTTACCATTCTTTTTAGCGCTAATCCACGTGTGGTCAGATTTTGACCCATACATGTACGTATCTCATATGATCAAAATTAATATGTTTCTAAAACATGCCTAACCTAACTAAATATAATTGTGTATCTATCCAATCATTTTAAGTTCAACACCATACATCTTTCAAATATTGCATAATACTTAATGTACACGTCTTAATAATATTAACTTCATATTAGAAAATCTGTACTGGTTTATATGGGACACACGTGCCCAAAAACTAGTAGAATAAATAAGCTTAAAGTAACTTAAAAACATCGATGACTTTAGGAATATGATAGGAATAAGTTAGAAGTTGTAAATTTTTTCTAAAAAAAATTATGAGAGTTTAATGATTTCTGAGAGTTAAGGATTTCAAAGCCTACTATTAAGATGCACTCCTCAACTGCAACTTCAATTTAAATTTCAAATTATCTCCAATTCAAGATCAAATTTTAATCTCGATTTAACAATAAATGTCCATTTGCAAGCTGAAACCTGTTTAATAATGACCTTTTTAGGCAAATATTTATTTAAGCGAAACAAAATAGGCAAAAAGAATAGACTAATAGTTGCAGGACACACGCCTGTTGCGGAGTAATAGAGTGGAAGCACAAAAGTCCCCTCAAACTTTCTGCTGATTTTGCAGTATTGTTACTACCTCCGTTTTCTTTTATTACTACTTGTATTTTTTTTCCAAATACAAATTACTATTGTCATTTGCAAAATTGAGAAGAAACTAGTTACTTATTTACTTTATTCAATTTTACTCTTACTATTGTTTTAATTGATCGACGCCTACAGTCGAGGTTAGCGTGCATTTTGGCATTATAGTCCCCATCGCCACTTTTTCTTACTAAAAACGGCTGACTTAGAGTCGATTATCGTATTTCTTACAATTTTATTTTGTAAACTAGGAAACTCGCAGTCGCAATTGGGCATGTTGATGTTGGGCATATTTCTATATGTTATAATGTTACTTCACTCATGTTTTAACGCTTTCTGATGCTATTTGATCTTTAAAATGCCCAACATGGGTTAATTATTGATTTTATGACTAATTGAGTTGTGTGTGATGATTTAGGGTGTTTGGAGTGCAAAAATATGAAGAAAAAGTTCTCTAGCTATAGGAGAGTCGCATCCAACCTAGGAAGAATTGTATTTTTTTGCACCCTTAGCAGTGAAGTCGGGCCAAGGCATCCGCACCTGGGCACAACAGAGATGGAGGAACAAAGCATCCACCTTAGCATGCGAAGCTGAAGAAGTGGAAGCTGAGTCAGATTAGGAGAAGGAGAACTTTGGCCAATGACTTTTGTACGCAATACATAAGCCAAAAATGCCTCTTTTAGGTCATCTAACACATTGGAAGCGAGAAAAAGCTATAACAAAGCTTGGAAACCACGAAATTCGTCTTGAGTTCTTACTTTTTCCTTCTTTTATTGATTTTTATGTATTCTTGGGAATTACTTGAGATTGTTACCATGAGCATGCGTGACTAAGAACCCTATTATTCGGTGGTCATAGGTGCTACATGAATATCGACGTTTGAAGTTTAAATTGACGAGTTTAAGTTTATTATATTGGATTATTTATTTAATTTTGTTTTTAATTATTTTGTTGAGTAACTAACAGTGAAATACTATCTACGAATCTAGAGTTGAAATCGAAAGTGGGTATTCTAGATTGCATATAGAATTAAATAGAGAAAGTTCTTGAACCCGGGCATCCGGGAACGGATTCACAATTAGGATAGAAATATACCTAATAGCCTTGCTTGGTTGAAATAAAGGAAGTGTAAATGCATTCTTTTTAGTTTTAATTTCATAGACAAATAGGCATTAAGTTAGCTTGAATAGGCGAGTAAGAACTCGACGGATTCTTATGAGTAATATCAACCCTGTCAATCAACAATCCAGATAAATCATTTAGTCATTTTAAGCCAAGAACACAACAAGATTGTCAGCTAGCCTATGACCTTGGAATATCCTCTCCTACTGATTATTATCCGAAATTGCTTAAGTGTTGTGGTTGAATTCTAGTTATTTCATTGCTTGATAGTTTCTTAGGTAGTAAATTAGTCACTTACATATTTTGTGAGAAATCTCTTGAATCGATAAGTTGTTTGAGTTTGGATCAGTCAAAAGTTAATTATAAGTCTTCGTAGGAATGATATTGTGATGAACCGGCCGGTCGTCTCATGAGATACCACTCTGTTTCCCCCATTTATGCTTCTATTTGCTTTGTTTGTCGGTTCTATAGGTGATCAGGTTGGTTGGCTCGGGTTCGCAAAGGTTTTGAGAAGGTTTGAGACACTTAGTCTCTTTTAAGAAAGCTTAAGTTGGAAAAGTCAATCGGATGTTGACTTATGTGTTAGAGGGCTCGGACGTGAGTTCCAATGAATCGGTTAGCTTCCGGAGATGATTTGGGACTTAGGAGCGTGATCGGAATGTGTTTTGGAGGTCCGGAGTAGATTTAGGCTTGAATTGGCGAAATTGAGTTTTTGGCGTTTTCCGGTTGATAAGTGAGATTTTGATATAGGGGTCGGAATGGAATTCCGGAAGTTGCAGTAGCTTCGTTATGTTATTTGGGATGTATGTGAAAAATTTCAGGTCATTCGGACGTGGTTTGTTATACTTTTTGATCAAAAGCGGAATGCGGAAGATTTTAGAACCTTAGGCTTGAATTCGAAGTGCTTTGGTGGTTTTGATGTTGTTTGAGGTGTTTTGAAGGTTGGTGTAAGTTTGAATAGTAGTATAGGATGTGTTTGTGCTGTTGGTTGAGGTCCCGGAGGCCTCGGGGTGGTTTTGGATGGTTGACAGGAAGTTTGGAAGTGGTTTGGCAGCTGAAGTGTTGGAATTGCTGTCATAACCGCACCTGCAGCTAGGTGACCGCAGGTGCGATCTCGCAGAAGCGATAAGGGGGCCGCAGATGCGGCCAGAGGCGTGTTTGGCTGAGACCGCACCTGCGATGATGCAGGTGCGGATTGGTCATCGCAGATGCGAAAAGGCGGAACTTAAGTGAAAACCGTAGAAGCGGTTCAAGGACCGCAAAAGCGGGAATTTGGTCGCAGATGCGAAATCCCTGGACCAGAACATATAAGTTATTTCCTTCGCGATTTTCAGAACTATTCTACCATTTTTAGTCGGTTTTTGGAGCATTGGGCGATTTTGGAGAGGGAATTCAAGGAGACTTCATTGAGGTAAGGTCTTGGACTATGAAAACTCGTTTCTATGGTATTAATTCAGGAATTAGAGATGTAATTAAGGTTAGAATTTGAGAAACTAGGGCTTGGAAACTTAGGCCTTTGATTGAGAATTTGAAGGACCATTTTTGGTCGGATTTTGGAACTTTTGACATGTATGAACTCGTGGGGAGATAAGGAATCTAATGACGTAAAATTTATCTGATTTCGAGACGTGGGCACGGGGGTCAGGTTTTGGTAATTTCGGGATTTGCGTTGCTTTTTGATTATTTTCGAGTGGGCTTTGTCCCTTTAGCATTTTTTGACGATTACGTTCTGATTTTGGTAGATTCGGAGGATCCAGAGGCCAATTCGAGGGGCAAAGGCATTACGAGCTAGAGTTTGGGCCGGATTGAGGTGAGTAATGATTTGAAATGCTGTTCCGAGGGTATGAAACCCCAGATTACACAGCGTTCGACTATGTTGAGGTGACACACACTCTAGATGACGAGCGTGGGGTCGTGCACCGTTGGGGATTGTGACTTAGTCCATCCTGAATGACTGTTTTACTGCGTATTTGATAGCTAATTATTTGATATTATTTTATTTTCGGCTAAACGCCATATTTGGGCTTCGTGCCAACTATTTAGACCCTTAGGGGATCCTTACTGATATTTTTCCTCACTGTTTGAATTCATACTTGTGCTCAGTCATGCCATATTTTACTGTTTTCAAAACTCAGCCCTGTTACTCTGTCTTAAACACTTTAGATGATATTTTAAAAGATATTTTGAGCTGAGCATTATATTTACTGTTGCCCGAGGGGCTTATGAGATTCTAATTGAGTAAAGCCGAGGGCCTGTGTTGTGAGGATACTTTTGGGTCGGGCTGCACGCCGCAGCGATGATATACTGATTATGATAAGAAGGCCGAGGGCCTGAGATGGTACGCCACGAGGTGGCTTGTGATTAATATGAGGCCGAGAGCCTGTTTATGATGCCACGAGATGGCTTGATATTGCGCTTGGGCCGTAAGGGCCCCCTCCCGGAGTTTGTACACCCCCAGTGAGCGTGGGTACCCATTGTGATATGAGATATAGCCCGAGGGGCTGGTATTATTTTGTGCTGTTGCCCGAGGGGCTAATACTATTGTTACTGTGCCCGAGGGGCAGTTCTTATGTGTTTACTTTTTTTAGCTGTTTCCCTTTATTTGTTTAACTGCTTAACATGTGTTTTTATGGGATTTCACGGTTTAATTGCACTTAATGATTTTATCCTGCCTCTTATCGCTTATTGTTGTGTTTAGCGTGATTTTATATCGCTCAGTCTTCATTTATTGTTGTTACTCATTGAGTTGGATTACTCACTTTACTCCCTACACCCCTGTGTGCAGATTCGGGTGCTACAGGTCCTGCTAGCAAGGGTTGAGAGCTGTCCAGCAGATTTCCGGAGATTCACGAGGTAGCTGCCTGGCGGTTCGCAGCCCAGTGCATTCTCCCTCTATCTTATTTCCTTCTATTTCGGTTTTGTAGTAGTGGAGTAGACTTTCAGACTTGTAGTATTATTTTAGATGCTCATGACTTGTGACACCCTGATGTCGGGCTGTGTTGGTATTTAAATTCCGCAAATTTTACTGTTCATTGCTTATTTTGGGATTTTATCATGTTAAAGACTTAATATTTATTATTTTGATTGCTTTAAATGAATTGGGAATGTGTCGGCTAGCCTTGTCTTCACGATAGGCGCCATCACGACCGGGTCCGAGTTTAGGGTCGTGACAAGTTGGTATCAGAGCCTAGGTTACATAGGTCTCACGAGTCATGAGCAGGTTTAGTAGAGTCTCGCAGATCGGTACGGAGACGTCTGTATTTATCCTCGAGAGGCTGCAGAACCTTTAGGAAAATTCCATATTCTTGAAATTCTTGTCGTGCAAATTTGTTGATTCGAGTACTAAACTTCTGATATTCCATCCTCTCACAGATGGTGAGGAAATGCGCTACCGGTCAGGATGGACGACCACCAGTACCACCAGCTGGAGCCACTAGAGGCCGAGGACGCGGTCGAGGCCGTGGTAGGGGCAGAGGTGCAACCCACACAGCAGCTGGGGCAGTACCTGCAGATCCACCAGCCGCCCCAGTTTATGAGTAGGTCCCAGTTGTGGACACTCCAGCAATACCAACTCAGGCACCAGCTGTGCCCATTGTGATTCCGGGTCTTCAGGAGACTTTGGCCCATTTTGATAGTATGTACGAGTCTTGCTCAGGCGGTCGCGGTCTCTACTGGAGGCACTGGAGCCCAGCCGGTGGCAGCTGCTCAGGGTTACGTAGCTCCAGTTATGCCAGAGGACGAGCAGCGTAGATTGGAGAGGTTTGGCAGTTTCCAGCTCCTACTTTCAGTGGTGCTGAGGGCGAGGATGCCCAGGGTTTCTTAGACAGATGTTAGAGGATTCTTCGCACCGCGGGTATTCTAGAGACCAGCAGGGTTGCATTCACGACCTTTCAGTTTACCGGAGCTGCCTTTACTTGGTGGGAGGCATATGAGAGGCGTAGGCCTGTTGGTTCGGCACCTCTGACATGGCAGCAGTTCTCCGCTCTATTTTTTGAGAAGTATGTCCCACAGTCCTGCAGGGAAGAGCTGCGTAGGCAATTCGAGCAGTTACGATAGGGGGAGATGATTGTTACTCAATAGGAGATAAGGTTCTCAGAGTTAGCTCGACATGCTATTTGGCTGGTTGCTTCGGAGAGAGAGAGGATCAGGAGGTTTGTTTATGGCCTCACCTACCAGCTTCGGGTTCTCATGACTAGGGAGAGAGTGTCAGGTGCTACGTTTGAGGAGTTTGTGGATATTGCTCTTGAGATTGAGTCAGTTCGTCGCCAGGAGCGCGAGGAGAGGGAGGCCAAGAGGCCTCGAGATCATGGTTGTTTTGGGGGTGCTCCTTCGAGGGGCCAGTATCAGCACGACAGAGGCCGTTAGTTCAGGCATGCTCAGTCAGCTCGCCCAGGTTATCGTGGGGCATCATCAAGCCATGGTTCTCACGGTTCTCAGCAGGGTCATTCCTCACTTAGTGCACTCCCAGCCCAGGGTTCGTCCCATGCTCCATCAGTTCAGGATTCTTCCACGCTAGGTGCGTCTGCTAGTCATTCGGTGCTAGGGGTTCCCATCAGTCCCCGTCTCCAGAACCCGCGAGTTGCTATGAGTGTGGAGAGATGGGTCACATGTGGAGGCAGTGTCCTCATCGTCTTGGGGGTTCATCTCATCAGAGGGTTCAACCATCAGCCTCAGCCCCAGCCACTTCACCACCCACCCAGCCAGCTAGGGGTGGAGGACAGTCATCTAGGGGTCGCCCCAGAGGGGGAGGTCGATCTGGTGGTGGTCAGGCCCGATTCTATGCACTTCCAGCTAGGCCTGATGTGATTGCTTTAGATGCAGTGATTACAGGTACTATCTCAGTCTGCCGCAGGGATGCTTCTGTGTTATTTGACCCTGGTTCTACTTTCTCTTATGTGTCGTCTTATTTTGCCCATTATTTGGATATGCCTTGCGAGTCCCTTATTTCTTCTATTCATGTCTCTACGCCGGTGGGCGATACAGTTATGGCAGACCGTGTGTACCGGTCGTGCTTGTGTCTATTGGGGGTCTGGAGACCCGAGTGGATCTATTGTTGATATGTGTGGTGGACTTTGATGTTATTTTGGGCATGGATTGGTTATCTCCGTGCTGGGCTATTCTGGACTATCATGCCAAGACAGTGACGTTAGCTATGCCTGGTGTGCCACAGATTGAGTGGCGAGGTTTGACCGATTATGTTCCCAGCATGGTGTTTTCTTTCTTGAAGGCCCAGCGTATGGTTGGGAAAGGTTTTCTTTTATATCTAGCTTTTGTGAGGGATGTCAGTGCAGAGACTCCCAGTATTGATTCTGTTCCAGTTGGGAGGGATTTTCCCGATGTGTTTCCTGCAGACCTGTCGGGCATGACACCGGACGGGGATATTGATTTTGGTATTGACCTGGTGGCGGGAACTCAGCCCATTTCTGTTCCACCATATCGTATGGTACCAGCGGAGTTGAAGGAGTTAAAGGAGCAGCTTTAGGAGCTCCTTAACAAGGGGTTTATTCGTCCCAGTGTGTCACCGTGGGGTGCGCCAGTTCTTTTTATGAAGAAGAAGGATGGCACGATGAGAATGTGTATTGATTACAGGTAGTTGAACAAGGTAACAATTAAGAACAAGTATCCTTTGCCTCGTATCAATGATTTGTTTGACCAGCTTCAGGGAGCGAGAGTGTTCTCCAAGATTGATCTCCATTCGGGTTATCACCGGTTGAAGATCAGGGACTCGAATATTCTTAAGACAACTTTCAGGACCCGATATGGTCATTATGAGTTCTTGGTGATGTCTTTTGGGCTGACCAATGCCCCAGCAGCATTCGTGCATTTGATGAACAGCGTGTTCCGGCTGTATCTCGACTCGTTTGTCATAGTCTTCATTGATGATATTCTGATGTACTCGCGTAGTCAGGAGGAGCACGCGGAGCATTTGAGAGTGGTGTTGCAGAGATTGAGGGAAGAGAAGCTTTATGCAAAGTTCTCCAAATGTGAGTTTTGGCTTAGTTCAGTGGCTTTCTTGGGGCACGTGGTGTCCAGCGAGGGTATTCAGGTTGAGCCGAAGAAGATTGAGGCGGTTCAGAGTTGGCCCAGACCGTCCTCAGCTACAGACATTCGCAACTTTCTTGGTTTGGCAGATTATTATCGCCGGTTTGTTCAGGGATTTTCGTCTATTGCATCGCCCTTGACCAGGTTGACTCAGAAGGGTGTTTCATTTCAGTGGTCTAATGGGTGTGAGGAGAGCTTTCAGAAGCTCAAGACTGCCTTGACCACAACTCCAGTGTTAGTATTGCCATCAGTTTCAGGTTCTTATACCGTGTATTGTGATGCTTCGAGAGTTGGTATTGGGTGTGTTCTGATGTAGGAGGGTAGAGTTATTGCTTATGCTTCTCGTCAGTTGAAGCCTCATGAGAAGAACTACCCTTTCATGATTTGGAGTTGACTGCCATTATTCACACGTTGAAGATTTGGAGGCATTATTTGTACGGTGTGTCTTGTGAGGTGTATAGTGATCATCGTAGCGCCTCCAACACTTGTTCAAGCAAAAGGATCTCATTTTGAGGCAGCGGAGGTGGTTGGAATTGCTTAAGGATTATGACATTACTATCTTGTACCACCCGGGGAAGGCCAATGTGGTGGCCGATGCTTTGAGCCGAAAGGCGTTGAGTATGGGGAGTTTGGCGTATATTCCAGTTGGGGAGAGACCTATTGCAGTTGATGTTCAGGCTTTGGCCAATTGGTTCGTGAGGTTGGACATTTCGGAGCCTAGCAGGGTATTGGCTTGTGTGATTTCTCGATCTTTCTTATATGAGCGCATCAGAGAGCGCCAGTATGATGATCCTCATTTTCTTGTCCTTAAGGACAGAGTTCAGCATGATGATGCCCGAGATGTGACTATCGGTGATGATGGGGTGTTGAGGATGCAGGGCCGGATATGTGTGCCCAATGTAGATGGGCTTCGGGAGTTGATTCTGGAGGAGGCCCATAGCTCGCGGTATTCCATTCATCCGGGTGCCGCAAAGATGTATCTGGATCTAAGACAGCATTATTGGTGGAAAAGAATGAAGAAAGATATTGTGGGATTTGTAGCTCGGTGTCTCAATTGTCAGCAGGTGAAATATGAGCATTAGAGACCGGGTGGCTTGCTTCAGCGGTTGGATATTCCAGAGTGGAAGTGGGAGCGAATCACCATGGACTTTGTAGTTGGGCTCCCACAGACTTTGAAGAAGTTCGATGCTATTTGGGTGATTATGGATCGGCTGACCAAGTCCGCGCACTTCATTCCTATCTGTACTGCTTACTCTTCAGAGCGGTTGGCAGAGATATATATCCGGGAGATTGTTCATTTGCATGGTATCCCAGTTTCCATAATTTCAGATCTGAGCACTCAGTTTACTTCATAGTTTTAGAGGTCTGTACAGCGAGAGCTGGGTACTCAGGTCGAGTTGAGCACAGCATTTCACCCTCAGACGGACGGGCAGGCCGAGCGAACTATTCAGATATTGGAGGACATGTTACGCACTTATGTCATTGATTTTGGAGGGTCATGGGATCAGTTTCTGCCGCTCGCAGAGTTTGCTTATAACAACAGCTACCAGTCGAGTATTCAGATGGCGCCATATGAGGCTTTGTACGGGAGGCGGTGTAGATCTCCAGTTGGTTGGTTCGAGCCGGGCGAGGCCAGGCTATTGGGTACAGATTTGGTACAGGATGCTTTAGACAAGGTAAAGGTGATTCAGGAGAGGCTTCGTACAGCGCAGTCGAGACAAAAGAGCTATGCGGACCGGAAGGTTCGGGATGTGTCCTACATGGTTGGTGAGAAGGTTATGTTGAAGGTTTCACCCATAAAGGGTGTTATGCGATGTGGAAAGAAGGGTAAATTGAGTCTGCGGTTCATTGGGCCGTTTGAGGTACTTCGGAGGATTGGGGAGGTGGCTTATGAGCTTGCCTTGCCACCCAGCTTGTCGAGTGTGCACCCGGTGTTTCATGTTTCTACGCTCCGAAAGTATATTGGGGGTCCGTCTCATGTTCTGGATTTCAGCACGGTTCAGCTAGAGGGTGATCTGACTTATGATGTGGAGCCAACAGCTATTTTGTAGCGTCAGGTTCGAAAGTTGAGATCAAAAGATATTGCTTCAATGAAAGTGCAATGGAGAGGTCGGCCCGTGAAGGAGGCTACCTGGGAGACCGAGCGGGAGATGCGGAGAAGATATCCTCACCTATTTGAGGCTTCAGGTATGTTTCTTGACTCGTTCGAGGACGAACGTTTGGTTAAAAGGGGGAGGATGTGACGACCCGGCCGGTCGTCTTATGAGTTACCGCTCCGTTTGTCCCATTTCTGCTTCTATTTGCGTTGTTTGTCAGTTCTATAGGTGATCGAGTTGGTTGGCTCGGGTTCGGAAAGGTTTTGAGAAGGTTTGAGACACTTTGTCTCTTTTAAGAAAGCTTAAGTTGGAAAAGTCAACTGGATGATGACTTATGTGTTAGAGGGCTCGGACGTGAGTTTCGATGGTTCGGTTAGCTTTGGGAGATGACTTGGGACTTAGGAGCGTGATCGGAATGTGTTTTGGAGGTCCGGAGTAGATTTAGGCTTGAATTGGCGAAATTGAGTTTTTCGCGTTTTCCGGTTGATAGGTGAGATTTTGATATAGGGGTCGGATTGGAATTCCGGAAGTTGCAGTAGCTTCGTTATGTCATTTGGGATGTGTGTGCAAAATTTCAGGTCATTCGGACGTGGTTTGGTATACTTTTTCCTCAGAAGCGGAATGCGGAAGATTTTAGAACCTTAGGCTTGAATTCGATGTGTTTTGGTGGTTTTGATGTTGTTTGAGGTGTTTTGAAGGTTGGTATAAGTTTGAATAGTAGTATAGGATGTGTTCGTGCTGTTGGTTGAGGTCCCGGAGGCCTCGGGGTGGTTTTGGATGGTTGACGGGAAGTTTGGAAGTGGTTTGGCAGCTGAAGTGTTGGAATATTGCTGTCATAACCGCACCTGCGGCTAGGTGACCGCGGGTGCGGTCTCGCAGAAGCGATAAGGGGGCCGCAGATGCGGCCAGAGGCGTGTTTGGCTGAGACCGCAGAAGCGGTTGTAAGACCATACCCGCGATGGCGCAGGTGCGGATTGGTCATCGCAGATGTGGAAAGGTGGAACTTAAGTGAAAACCATAGAAGCGGTTCAAGGACCGCAAAAGCGGGAATTTGGTCGCAAATGATAAATCCCTGGACCAGAACATATAAGTTATTTCCTTCGCGATTTTCAGAACTATTCCACCATTTTTAGTCGGTTTTTGGAGCTTTGGGAGATTTTGGAGAGGGAATTCAAGGAGACTTCATTGAGTTAAGGTCTTGGACTATGAAAACTCGTTTCTGTGGTATTAATTCACGGATTAGAGCTGTAATTAAGGTTAGAATTTGAGAAACTAGGGCTTGGAAACTTAGGCCTTTGATTGAAAATTTGAAGGACCATTTGTGGTCGGATTTTTGAACTTTTGGTATGTATGAACTCGTGGGGAGATAAGGAATCTAATGACGTAAAATTTATCGAATTTCGAGATGTGGGCCCGGGGGTAAGGTTTTGGTAATTTTAGGATTTGCGTTGCTTTTCGATTATTTTCGAGTGGGCTTTATCCCTTTAGCATATTTTGATGATTACGTTCTGATTTTGGTAGATTCGGAGCATCCGGAGGCCAATTCGAGGGGCAAAGGCATTGCGAGCTAGAGTTTGGGCCGGATTGAGGTGAGTAATGATTTTAAATGGTGTCCTGAGGATGGAACCCTGGATTACATAGCGTTCGTCTATGTTGAGGTGACGCACACGCTAGATGATGAGAGTGGGGTCGTGCACCATTGGGGATTGTGACTTAGTCCATTCCGAATGACTGTTTTACTGCGTATTTGATAGCTAATTGTTTGATATTATTATATTTTGGGCTAAATGCCATATTTGGGCTTCGTGCCAACCGTTTGGACCCTTAGGGGATCCTTACTGATATTTTTCCTCACTGTTTGAATTCATACTTGTGCTCAGTCATGCCATATTTTACTGTTTTCAAAACTCAGCCATGTTACTCTGTCTTAAACACTTTAAATGATATTTTAAAAGATATTTTGAGCTGAGCATCATGTTTACTGTTGCCCGAGGGGCTTATGAGATTCTGACCGACTAAGGTCGAGGGCCTGTGTTGTGAGGATACTTTTGGTTCGGGTTGCACGCCGCAGCGGTGATATACTGATTATGATAATAAAGCCGAGGGCCTGAGATGGTATGCCACGAGGTAGCTTGTGATTGATATGAGGCGGAGAGCTTGTTTATGATGCCACGAGATGGCTTGATATTGCGCTTGGGCCATAAGGGGCCCCTCTCGGAGTCTGTACACCCCCAGTGAGCACGGGTACCCATTGTGATATGAGATATAGCCCGAGGGGCTGGTATTGTTTTGTGCTGTTGCCCGAGGGGCTGATACTGTTGTTACTGTGCCCGAGTGGCAAATCTTATGTGTTTACTTTTTTTTAGTTGTTTCCCTTTATTTGTTTAACTGCTTAACAGGTGTTTTTATGAGATTTCGCGGTTTAATTGCACTTAATGATTTTATCCTGCCTCTTATAGCTTATTGTTGTGTTTAACGTGATTTTATATCGCTCAGTCTTCATTTATTGTTGTTACTCATTGAGTTGGAGTACTCACTTTACTCCCTGCACCCCTGTGTGCAGATTCGGACACAACAGGTCTTGCTAGCGAGGTTTGAGAGTTGTACAGCAGATTTTCGGAGATTTACGAGGTAGCTGCCCGTCGATTCGCAGCCCAGTGTATTCTCCCTCTATCTTATTTCCTTCTATTTCGGTTATATAGTGGTGGAGTAGACTTTCAGACTTGTAGTATTATTTTAGATGCTCATGATTGGTGACACCCCGATGTCGGGCTGTGTTGGCATTTAAATTCCGCAAATTTTACTGTTCACTGCTTATTTTGGGATTTTATCATGCTAAAGACTTAATATTTATTAGTTTGATTGCTTTAAATGAATTGGGAATGTGTCGGCTAGCCTTGTCTTCGCGAGAGGCGCCATCACGACTGGGTCCGAGTTTAGGGTCGTGACAGATACTCTACTCATTACTCTATTACTTGACGACCACGTATACTTGCGTGAGTGTGTTTGGTCGCAACAAGTTTTTGGCGCCGTTACCGGGACTTAGAAATTAGCTACTTGACTGAGTTAAGCTTTTATTAGTTATTTGTTCAAGTTTTAATTTTCAGTTTGCCTTGTTTGTGTTAACGCAGGCTCTTCTCTTGAATGTGGAGGAGTAGAAATGCAAGCAATCTCCTTCCTCTTGATCCTAAAATTGAAAGAACACTTCACAGAGTGAGGAGGGAAGTCGAATCTAGAACTAGAATAGAAAGAGAGTTGGACATCGTAGTTCAACCACAGCTAATAGAGATGGCAGGTAATGAAGAGCATCCGATGATAGAAGCTGCAAGGCCCAATCTTGCTAATATGACTCAGGCTATTGTGAAACTTGATATCACGGGTCACTTTGAACTCAAACAGTACATGGTACAGTTGATTCAGTCCACAGGGAAATATGTGGGTCTATCTCATGAAGACCTGCATAGGCACATTCAGAACTTCCTGGAAATTACGGACACTTACAATTATCCGAACGTTTCCAAGGACTATATCAGGCTAACACTGTTTCCTTTTTCACTGCTGGGCGAAGCTAAGAAATGGTTGTAAAAGGAGTCCACGAACTCAATCCACACTTGGGATGATCTGGCAAGGAAATTCTTAATCAAGTTTTTCCCCACTAAGAAGACAAAGTTGTTGAGAAGCCAGATTCTTGGGTTCCAATAACGGGATGGCGAGACACTTCGTCAAGCTTGGGAAAGATACAAGAAGCTACTCAGAGACTGCCTGCATCATTGTCAAAATGATGAGGTGTTGGGTCATACTTTTGTTGATTGTCTAGACGAGACATCAAAGATGAATCTTGATTCAGCTTGTGGGGTAGTTGCATGGCGAGGCCGTGTAGTGAAATCCAACTCCTGCTAAATAACTTCACTGCTAATGATCATAATTGAAAAGGAGATGGGGACTCACGAAGAGCAATTAAATAGAAAGCAGCCAGTGTAATTGATCTTGATGACTTCTCAGCCATGAGAGCAGATATAGCAAAATTGGTAAATCAGATGAATAGAATGACAACGCACCAAACACCACATATGCAAAATGTACAACAGATGTCTACTTGCTGCGAACTATGTTGTGACAGTCACATGAGTGACATATGCCCCACGAATCCTGAATCTATCTACTATGTGGGGAAACAGAGCAGAGGTTCGATGAATGAGCATGCACAATATGGGAACACTTACAACCCAAATTGGAAGAATCACCCTAACTTCTCCTGGGGTGGAAATCAGCCAACTCAGAATCATTATAGGCCCCAACGCAATTCAAATTAGAAGTCACCCAGCAAATAGAAGAGAGCATGAATGACTTGTTGAAGAAGTTGTTGCTTGACAATCAACAACTCAGGACCGACTTCAGAAATCTTGAGAGGCAAATGGGGCAGTTGGCGTCAAATCAAAATACTAGACCTGCAGGCGCTCTTCTCAGTGATACAAAGAAGAACCCTCAAGTTAATACAGTTACATCAGAAACGGGAGGGAATCAAAGGAAGTGCCAAAGAAGAGAAAGTTTAAGCCTATACCTGAAGGGGAATTGATTCCTAAAGTAACACATGAGTCAAAGAAAGATGATGCAAGTCTAGAGCCAGTGAATGTTGCACGACCGCCACCACCTTTCCCCCAAAGCTTGCAGAAGAAGACTGATGATCGCATGTTCAACGAATTTCTCTCTATGTTGATCCAGGTTCAATTGAATATTCCATTGGTAGATAAACTTCGCGAAATTCCAAAATATTCTATGTACATAAAAGATATAGTGGCTCACAAGAGGAGATTGACCAAATCGAGACAGTCGCACTTACTGAAGAGTACACTTCAAGGGTCCGAAACAAGCTTCCTCAAAAGCTTAAGGATCCTAGCAGCCTTCACCATCCCTATGCGAATTGGTAATTGATGGGTTTTCAGTATTTTATGTTTTGATGATGATCTAACAAACTTGTCATGAAGAACCAGATAGAGCACCTGGCGCACAGGACATACATTTCATGTAAACTAATCTAAGCCTGAAAATCAGCAAAGGAAGAAACACAATAGGGACCTACTGCTTCAGGGTTCTCTGACAGAAAGTACAAGTCAGGTACACAGCTGGAACATGACAGAAGAAAGATATCATCTGGCAGTTGCTACAGAAGAGGAACACAACGAGGACCTGGTCTGTTGGTGTGTACACAACTAGGACCTGGTCTGCTGGTGTGTCCTGACAGGAAGTACAAAGCCCACTATCCAGCTGGAACGCATATGCCCAGAAGTGGATGCTCAGACTGTGCAGCAGTCACCTCTCACCTGGAAGAAGTACACCAAGAGTTGACATCACTACCTATTGTGATATCTTTTGTGATAAAACAACCTGGTGCAAGACACACTTCTGGTGCGGATTCAGTGATATTCTCTCAAGCATAACAAAGTTCATCTAGCATTGATGTCACTGTGTGTGTCAAGAACAAGAAGACAACTCCACCAAGGATCAATTTCTAATCGAGTCCTATGTATGTCCATAGTTGAGTTATAATCTTGTTAATTGCTCTACATTGTAATTCCTAGTCTGCTTTCTTAGAAGCACTGTTTTAGGAACAAACAAATTCGTAAACTTTACAGTTTATGTTGTGACTAGTAGTAATCATAAGTTAAATCCTCTGTAACTAGAAGAGTTATAGAGTGGCTTGTGGTGGTGCACCACAAGTTAGTTTAAAGCCTTTGCAATCGGGAGTATTGTAGAGTGGCTTGTAATAGGTAGATTACAAGTTAGTGAGTTTAAAGCCAACAGGTGTAGGTCGTGGTTTTTTGATCCCCTTGTATGGGATTTTTTCCACGTAGAAAATCTCTGGCCTTCTTTAATTTCAGTTGTTATTGCATTCTACATATCAGTCTCATCGAGGACCAGGTACTCTAGAGTTTGGTGGACTCGTATATCTTATCAATTGGTATCAGAGCAGGTTTCTCCTATCAGGCTAACACCTAGGAGGAATCCTCAATGGCTCCTCCACCAAGCTTTGAAGAAGGACAATCAACCTATAGACCTCCCAGATTCAATGGTCAATATTATGGCTCGTAGAAGACCAGGATGTATGATTTCATTATGGTAGAAGATTCAGAGTTGTGGGACATTATATGTGATGGTCCACATGTTCCCATGAAGAAGATTGAAGAAACAGGGCATATGGTGCCGAAAGGAAGAAGAGAGTACAATGACACTGACAGAAAAGCTGTAGAAAAGAACTACCGTGCCAAGAAAATCTTGATGTGTGGCATAGGTCCTGATGAGCACAACAGAGTCTCAGCTTGCGAAACTGCCAAGGAAATATGGGAGGCGTTGCAAACCGCTCATGAAGGAACCACTCAGGTCAAACAATCCAAGATTGACATGCTCACCACAGAATATGAACTCTTTAGGATGAAGGATGATGAATCTATACAAGATATGCACACTAGATTCACCTCCATCATAAATGAGCTTCAGTCACTTGGAGATGTCATTCCCAGAAATAAGCTCGTAAGGAAAATTCTCAGTATCCTACCTGGGTCTTGGGAAAGTAAGGTAAATGCCATCACGGAAGCTAAAGATCTACAGACTCTAACCATGGATGAGTTGATTGGCAATCTGAAAATGTACGAGATGAAGAGAAAGAAGGACAATGAAAGAAGAGAGCCTAAGAAGGAGAAGAACCTGGTGCTTTAAGCTAAAAAGAGTGATTCAAGTGATGAAGATAGTGACATGGCCTATCTTACTAAGAGATTACAAAAAATGGTTCGAAGAAATGGTGGTATACCAAAGTGGGGAAGTTCAAGCAAAACAAGGAACAACGATCTCTGCCATGGATGTGGAAAGTCAAGGCATTTTGTCAAGGACTGTCCACTTGCAAAACAGGAGCAGTACAAAAAGAATCCTGACAAGGCAGAAAAAAGGAACCTGGTTCCCGAAAAAAGGTTCAATCAAAAAAGTGTTGCAGACAATATCGTTAAGCAGGCCCTTGCTGCTTGGGGAGACTCCTCAAGTGAATCCGAGAGGGAATCGGATGCAGAAAATAGTTTCCTATTGGTAGTGGAAACTAAAGCAACAAAGTACAACTCACTCTTCGCGCTGATGGCTCAGTCGGATGATGACGATGATGAAGAAGATGAAGACGATGAGGTAAGCTTCCGGGATGCTCAGAGAAATCTGAAATCCTATTCTTCCAAGAAGCTAAGGTCTTTATCAAATGTCTTAATTGATGCCTATTATAGCCTTATAGACGATAAGGAAACCCTCACAATAGAACTAGGAGAGGTAGAGCAATCTAGAGATGATCTAGTGGTATGTGTAGTAGACCGAGATGAGACCATAGCTAATCTTGAAAGAGAGAAGGAGGCCTTGAATGAAAGAATAACCAGTGTGGAAAATGGAAGAGACGACCTAATTGTAGCGGTTGTTGATCTGAAAGAAACAATAGAAGGCCTTAACAATGAGAAACAAGCCTTAGAAGAAAAAGTCGCATCTACTGAAGAGGAAAGGGATGATCTGTTAGTAATATGCGCTGATATAGAGGAAACCATTGAGCGACTAAATAGAGAACATAGGAATGTAAGTGCTGGGAAAGGGAAGGAAGTAGCCAGTGAGTCGCACATCTTGCTGGAAAATGAGTTAGCTGTTGTTAAAACTAGTCTTTGCAGTGAGCTCGAGAGAAATCAGCAACTCCAAGCTAAGTTGAAGAAAGTAAAAAATAATCTTGAAAAATCCTTGAAGTGGACCTGGTCCTCAGATGCTGTTACTGCCATGTATCTCAACAATGTTGGGAACAAGAAGGGCATCGGGTTTCAAAGGGAGAAAACTCCCTACAACCCACACAACAAGTATGTCACTGTACCTGATAACTCGCTATGTACCCACTGTGGAAACAATGGGCATTTTAAAGAAAGTTGTCAGGATAGGGTTCAGTCGGTTCAGAAGAACAAAGCGGACGCAGCCTGCGTGGTCTAGGAAATCTCTTATTCATCCTTTCTATAATAACAAGGGACCCAAACTAGTTTGGGTTCCTAAATCTAACCCTTGATGTGCAAGTGCAGGGAACAGTGAGAACAAGCAGACTGCGATGGACTACGGATAGTGGATGCCTAACGCATGCAGCTGAGAAAACATCATAAAAAGACTCTCGCTGAAAGCCCTGCATGAAGGGGATGTGTCCTTGAAGAAAAAGTAAAGGGTACATTTTCTATACAAAAGAGAAAAAGGCAGAAAGGTTTCCTTGTGACTCAATTAGGAAAAGATGAAACTGGAAAATGAAGCATGGATGATAATTGTTGCCTATGGAATCACCAAAAGGGCTCTAGAAAAAAGGAGTGAACACTGCTCTCTACTGGAGAACAGGTGTCAAACCAGGTTCTTCCCAAAATCAAAACTCGCCAGGAACCGTCAATTGGAAGAAAATGCCTTGCCTCTGACAACAGGAAGGATCAATTTGGAAAGCACAATTCAAACAGACGAATAAAGGAATCCATCTAGGAACAACCCACAAAACAAGGTCAAAGGTCCCCAACAAAGGAAACACTATTTGACAGAAGATGCTCATGGAGAAACAGTTAATGCTTCAAATCAGGAGGATTTTAAAGTGGGCAAGATGAAGGAAATCAGCAAAAGACAACGCAACAGCATTCTCCACGTCGCTCAAAGCACCTGGTCCATTACTTGCTACCTATGAAGCAGAAGGAAGAAGTAAAGATGTAGCTCAAGGCACTACACATAGCATGAAAAGTCAAGTGAACCACCATATTCCTCTTTTCAACCAACTTCTGCCTCAAATTGGAAAGCCAAAGTGTACCTGTGATGATTCATGCCTCATTTTCTGGAAGACAAGGAGGTAAAGTGAAATGACCACACCAACAACTGGAGAAAAATTTGAACGAAGGAATCTTCCGCTGAGGATCAGTATGAAGGAAGGACTGTTCGATGGAAAGAACACCAAATTCCAGACATCGGCAACAAAGCCTCAAGAAGTGAACATTCCAGAGAAATCAAGGAGAAGATGGAGTCACAGGAATCTAATGAAGAACCTGATCGTCAATTTGCTGGCTGTGTAAGAGACCATCAGGTAAAGGCAGCTAAGGTGTTTTCTGACCAAGCTTAACTCACATCAATACCGTTACAGGTAAACACGCATGACGATCATAGAAGCTAAGGGTGCATTTATCAGCTGCAAAAAGGGGGAGCTGTGAAATTCTATTCAAAAAGGATTGATCCGGCATCAGGTTCTCATCTCTCAGGTTAGTGGTAAAGAGCTTAATCTTTACATGACCTCTCTAAACAAAAAGTGTAATAATTGTCCTGTAAATTTAGCTGCCACATCATCAAACTTTTCAAGGTCTGTCCGTCATGTCTTGTCCGTCAAATCCTTTCACCTCTTTCCCACAAACCCGCCGCCGTCTCTAGGACTATTCAAAACCTATTTCTGTCTTCACTCGTCATTATCTTCTCCTAAAATAAATCTTCCCTCCTAAGACAAGTCATGAACTTGCTTCTTTGTTGTACAACTAGAATTCACTCTTCATCTCTTACCATCTCCAAGCTACCTGTCTGGAAAGTATTTTTGAAATGACAATCGAATAATCGTCTCAGTCTACCACTTTTAGCACCGTCCGTATTTCGTTGCCTTTATTGAAACCAAGTTCAGATCATTACTGTCTCCCGCACTCTACTACTCTACACACTTCTGATTTCTTCTCCACTCCTACTGTCTTTTCGTTTCTGCTAAACCCTGTCTACCATTATTTTGAGAACCCTATGTCCAGCCAATCCCATGACTTCTCCAAAGAACATACAGAAGGTCTCACTTCTCTGGTTTTAGAAGCCCATGAGGATGATCCTGACCAGTATATAAACTTCTCTATGTTGGACACTGTGACTCTCAAGGAGTCACCTGAAAAAGAAGCAACTCACAACGTAATGGCCATAGCCACTGAAAGTCTGACGAATGAAGAAGTTTATTTCTCGTCTGAGTGTCAGAGCGAAGAGATCTCGCTTTTAGAAAATACAAGAACTACGAAACTCTTGGAGTCCTTGACTCGTGAAATGTTCCCAGAAAAATATTCAGATGAACCCGTTCCTCCTCTATGCAAGCCCACTTCTGTACCCCTCATTCACTCCAAGATCATAGGGTCTTCCCCAAAATCTCTCACTATTAGGTCTCTACAGCAAGAAAACTCCGAATCTTCACTTCAGAAAAGCAAAAGGAGTGTCAAGCCAAGAAAAAGGAGAAAAATGAATCCAAAGGATTTTATCAAAAGTGGGTCAGTAAACCAACCAGACACAGATGCTTCCAAGGAACCCGGTTCCTCAATACAACAATATATGACAACTCAACAGTCCATGGAAAAGGGACTCGCTAAAATTGTTAAGAAACAGAAAGGGCAATCTGTGACGTATAGGAGCAAGTCGAAATGTAGTAAGACTGAGCTGGCTGCGTCTGAAGACAATAAATGTGGGAACAACAAGCTGGAAAGGAAATTCTGATGAAGGTTGTAGCAATCAAAAGGTGGAAATAGTGAAGGAACCTGGTCCGTTAAGGTGCATGGCCAATGATGGGGGTCTCTGGCAACAGAAACTAAGAACTCAGAAAGTGTTGTGGGGACGCATATTTGATCGAGCTATTTCGGAAATGACAGGAATGCGCCAAATTTTGGAAACTGTGGAGTTCCAACAATGGGAACACTTGTTCGAAGAAAGAATGCCTTTAGTGTACGAAGATGCCGTACAAGCCTTCTACGCCTCTCTTTTCACTGTTGAGGGGGACCAAATATGTGCTCTCGTAAATGGAGTTGACATTGTGCTAGATGCTTCAACATTGGGGAAGGTTCTCAGAGTCCTATCTGAAGATATGAACTCAGTTAAGGGTGTTTGTGGAGTAAACTTTCGGGGAGCCATTATGAAAGAGCAAGCCATTCAACAGGGAGAACAAGTCCATAAGAAGGTATTGCTTCCTGAGTACCAGCTTCTCTTTGAACTGGTCAATAAAGTACTCTTGCCCCGCTCTGAGAGACGTTCCATTGCTACAAAATCAGATTTGGTACTGATGGAAGCGCTTGATGAGTTTGTGCCAATCAACTTGCCAGCAATCATGATAGATTATATGCAAAAAGTGGAAAATTTTAAGGGTGGCACATGGATTACCTTATGGCTTTCTCCTCACTCAAGTGTTCACATTCTATAAGGTTCCCTTGGGAAACCCTAGAGTAGGCACACTCAAGCAAACCTTCTCAAAGACCACATTAGAAGAATGTGAATGCATAGAAAAGTTGGTGGGAGCATTTCGACCATTTCACAGCTGATAAACGCCCAAAATGTAGCATCTGAGGAAATACAAAGACTGAGGGCTCGAAATGCCATTCTAGAAACTCAGCTTAGCCAAGCAGCTAAGGGATCTGATTCTGTACATGAGAAGGTTGCTCAACTAAGAAAGGAAAATGAGAGACTCCGGGCTCAACTACTTGAAGAACAACTGGTTGCAAATGCTAGACTGGACTTGGTTCTCAAAACCATTGTTGTCTCTTCCTCGAAGCCTCCTTCTCTTAGTACTCCCTAGGATCCTCTTTGGTGTCTAGCTATTTTTGTTCCAATCCCATGTAGGTGTTGTTTTACTGGTGTGTATTTGTTTTGTTTTTGTGTGATGGCATGTTGGAATTACCCATTACTGCTCCTGACTTGGTCGAAACAACTCCCCTTTGCTTGCTTGTACAACACTGTGTTCCTTTGGCTTCTCTTTTCTATTATGTTGTGTGCACATATGTGGCATGAGCTAGCTGTGTTAGACTTCTTTATGCTTCTTATCTGCTGGTGCTTCTCTTTATCTCTATTATTTTTTATGATGCCAAAAGGGGGAAGAAAGCTTAGATTAAGGGGGAACTTATTAAGGGATATCTTAGATTAAGGGGGAACTTCATCACTACTGGCATCTCATCTGGTTATTTTTGCTCTAAACAAATGTTGTCCATGACTAAGTTTGTCATCATCAAAAAGGGGGAAATTGATGGGTTTTCAGTATTTTATGTTTTGATGATGATCTAACAAACTTGTCATGAAGAACCGGATAGAGCACCTGGCGCACAGGACATACATTTTATGTAAACTAATCTAAGCCTGAAAATCAGCAAAGGAAGAAACACAACAGGGACCTACTGCTTCAGGGTTCTCTGACAGAAAGTACAAGTCAGGTACACAGCTGGAACATGACAGAAGAAAGTGATCATCTGGCAGTTGCTACAGAAGAGGAACACAACGAGGACCTGGTCTGTACACAACTAGGACCTGGTCTGCTGGTGTGTCCTGACAGGAAGTACAAAGCCCACTATCCAGCTGGAATGCATATGCCCAGAAGTGGATGCTCAGACTGTGCAGCAGTCACCTCTCACCTGGAAGAAGTACACCAAGAGTTGACATCACTACCTATTGTGATATCTTTTTTGATAAAACAACCTAGTGCAAGACACACTTCCGGTGCGGATTCAGTGATATTCTCTCAAGCATAACAAAGTTCATCTAGCATTGAAGTCACTGTGTGTGTCAAGAACAAGAAGACAACTCCACCAAGGATCAACTTCTAATCGAGTCCTATGTATGTCCATAGTTGAGTTGTAATCTTGTTAATTGCTCTACATTGTAATTCCTAGTCTGCTTTCTTAGAAGCACTGTTTTAGGAACAAACAAATTCGTAAACTTTACAGTTTATGTTGTGACTATTAGTAGTCATAAGTTAAATCCTCTGTAACTAGAAGAGTTATAGAGTGGCTTGTGGTGGTGCATTACAAGTTAGTTTAAAGCCTTTGCAATCAGGAGTATTGTAGAGTGGCTTGTAATAGGTAGATTACAAGTTAGTGAGTTTAAAGCCTACAGGTGTAGGTCGTGGTTTTTTTGATCCCCTTGTGTGAGATTTTTTTCACGTAGAAAATCTCTGGCCTTCTTTACTTTCAGTTGTTATTGCATTCTACATATCAGTCTCATCGAGGACCAGGTACTCTAGAGTTTGGTGGACTCGTATATCTTATCAGTAATATCGATGTGGGTCGTGCTCTTTATGATTTAGGGGCGAGCATAAATTTGATGCCCTTGTCCTTGTTCAAACAATTGGGTCTGGGAGCTCCAAGACCAACCACTGTGATATTGCAACTAGTGGATTGATCCATAGCCTACCTCGAAAGAGTGATTGAAGATGTGTTGCTGCAAATTGGGAAATTCATCTTCCCAGCGGACTTTATTATCCTAGATTATGAGGCTGATGAACAAGTTCCAATCATATTGGGACGACCTCTCTTGGCTACAGGTGATGCAATTATTAAAGTGACAGAGGGAAAAATAATTATGAGGGTGGACAATGAGGAAGCAATTTTAATGTCTACAAGGCAATCCAACTTCCCCGCCATTATGAGGAGCTCTGTATGATATCTGTTGTGGAGGTGGATGAGCAACTTCTTGACACGAGTGTATATCTAGACGGTTCTCTAGAGAAAGCACTCATGTCGCTAGCTTGGAGATTGATGATGAAGTTGAGGAGATGATGCAATATCCTAGATGTATCATGTGCTTACATGCAGGGATTAAACCCCTTTGAACCCCTAAATAGGCCAAGTGGGCCTCCTCCAAAGCCGTCGATCGAAGAAGCTCAAAAATTGGAACTTAAACCCTTGCCATTACCTTCAATATGCTTATTTGGGTGGTTCTGATACTTTACCTGTTATTGTTTCTTCTGACTTGTCTAAATTGAAGGAAGAAAAGCTGTTGAGAGTGCTACGTGAGCACAAGCGAGCAATTTGGTGGACGATGTCTGACATTAGAGGCATTAGTCCAGCTTTTTGCATGCATAAAATCCTCATGGAGGACGGACACAAGCCAAGTGTAGAGCAACAACGCCGCCTAAATCCATCATAAAGAGGTGGTAAGAAAAGAAGTGATTAATTGGCTTGATGCAAGTATTGTATTTCCAATCTCTGATAGAAAATGGGTAAGCCTACTCCAATGTGTGCCTAAGAAAAGGGGGATGACTGTAGTGGTTAATGAAAATAATGACATGATTCCCACAAGAACGACTGTAGTGGTTAATGAAAATAATGACATGATTCCCACAAGAACTATCATTGGGTGGAGAACTTGTATAGATTACAGAAAATTGAACAATGCCATGCGAAAGGACCACTTTTCCCTCCCCTTTATTGACCAAATGCTTGATACATTAGCTGGCCAAGAATACTACTATTTCCTAGATGGCTATTCAGGGTATAATCATATTGCTATGGACCCAGAAGACCAAGAGAAGACCACATTTACGTGTCCTTATGGCACGTATGCGTTCAGGAGAATGCCCTTTGGTCTCTGTAATGCACCCCTGACTTTTCAAAGGTGTATGATGGTTATTTTTATTGACATGGTTGAAAGATTTTTAGAAGTGTTCATGGATGATTTTTCTGTGTTTAGGTGTTCTTTTGATAATTGTTTAATGAACCTTGATAAAGTGCTTACTAGGTGTGAAGAGACAAACTTGGTGCTAAATTAGGAAAAGTGCCATTTCATGGTACGTGAAGGTATAGTCTTGGGGCACAAGGTGTCCAAAAATGGTTTTTAGGTGGACATCCGTCAAAGGCGTTTGCAGTTTCTTGGGCCATGCAGGTTTTTATTGCCGTTTCATTAAAGATTTTTCATAAAATTTCTTCTCCTTTGTGCATGCTTCTTGAGAAAGATATCCCCTTCAAGTTTGATGATGCCTGTCTAAAAGCATTTTCATGTGCGATGCGAGTGACATAGCAATCGGAGTTGTTATGGGGCAAAGGAGGGATAAAGTTTTTCACTCCATTTATTATGCGAGCATAACTCTAAATCCAGCCCAGATGAATTACATTATTACTGAAAAAGAGGCTTGCAGCGGTGTGGGCGTTTGACAAGTTCAGATCCTATCTAGTGGGAACCAAAGTCATTGTCTACACAGATCATTCAGCTATCAGATATTTGTTTAAAAAGAAAGACGCCAAGCCGAGGCTAATTAGTTGGGTCCTCCTCTTGCAAGAATTTGACTTGGAGATCCGAGATCGAAAAGGAACAGAGAATCAAGTGACTGATCACTTGTCCAGATTAGAAAATCGAAACCATGTAGCTAAAGGGGGGTTGATCAAAAAAACATTTCCTGATGAGCAGTTATTATCAATCACCTCGAGTGAAGCCCCGTGGTATGCAGATTATGTGAATTTTATTGCAAGTGGGGTGACGCCACCAGAATTGGCATCCGATAATAGAAGAAGGTTTCTACATGATGTGAGGCTCTACATGTGGGATGATTCATTCTTATATAAGCAGTGCGCAGATCAGTTGGTATGAAGGTGTGTCCCTGAGGAGGAGATGAACGCAATATTGCATGACTGTCATGTTTCTCCATACGGAGGTCATCATGGTGGTGATAGAACCACCCAAAAAGTGCTACAATCAGGTTTATAATTGCCAAAATTGTTTAAGGATGCACACACCTTTGTTAAAAAGTGTGACAGGTGCCAAAGAACCGGAATGATCACGAAGAAGCACGAGATGCCTTTGTAAAGTATTCTGGCAGTAGAGCATGTTTGGGGGATTGGTTTCATAGGACCGTTCCTATACTCTAATGGTCACAGATACATCTTGGTGGCGGTTGACTATGTGTCTAAGTGGGTGGAGGCCATCGCTCTTCCTACTAATGACGCAAAGGTAGTGGTAAACTTTGTAAAGAAGCACATCTTCACACGCTTTGGGACTCTAAGGGTGCTGATAAGTGACGGAGGAACTCACTTCTGTAATAAGTTATTGAATAATGTTCTAGCAAAGTATGGAGTTAAACACAAGGTTGCCACCGCCTATCACCCCCAAACAAGTGGTCAAGTGGAAGCGTCAAACAGAGAGGTGAAGCAGATTCTGGAGAAAACAGTAAGTGGAAATAGGAAGGACTGGGCCGGAAAGCTGGACGACGCATTATGGGCATATCGCACTGCATACAAGACTCCCATAAGTACTTCTCCGTACAGGTTGGTTTATGGGAAGGCATGCTACTTGACCGTTGAGCTTGAACACAAAGCCTATTGGGCGATTAAAAAGCTAAATATGGATATGGACTTAGCCGATGAGAAGAGGTTGCTACAACTCAATGAGCTTGATGAGTTTCGATTGCACGCGTATGAAAATGCCAAATGTTATAAAGAAAAGACCAAGAGGTGGCATGAGAAGCACATCCAACATCGTGATTTTGAGCCAGGCCAAGAAGTTCTCTTGTTTAATTCGAGGTTGAAGCTTTTCCCCGGAAAGCTTAAATCTCGATGGGCGGGTCCTTTTGAAGTGGTCAGTGTGAAGACTCATAGAGCGGTGGAATTGCGTAATACGAGTTCCAGTGCGACATTCTTGGTAAATGGCCAGAGAGTAAAACACTATTGGGGGTGGCGACATTGCACGTCACAAGACCTCGATGAACTTGGCTAATGCGTGAAGAACGTGTTGCGTCGCACCGCGACGTTAAATCAGGCGCTCCTTGGGAGGCAACCCAAGAACTTTCTTTGGTTTTCGTAGTTTGTTCATTTTTTTTCCATTCATTTGTATTTTTTATCTTCTTAGGAGTTCCTTATTTTTTTATTTTTGTAGGAATTAATCCCTGTATGTATTTATTAAAAAAATTCCAGGTATGGGAAAACAGGTTGGATGCGTTGCATTCCCCTCAACATGAAAAACTTGATGGGCCAACTGCTCAAGGCAGTGAACTCTGCCCATAGCATCCACAGCGCCATCCATAAAATTCCAAAGAAATCACCTGGGACGCGTCGCGTCCAAGCTCGCACACACAGGTAAGTGTTATATTTTAACACTTCACATGCCTAAACCCCCCAAAATTCCTCTTCCCTGACCCTTCCTCTCATACCCACTTGAACCCACCACAACTCCCCTCCCTTGCACCACCACTGCCTCGCCCCAAATGCGATAGGTACGTATCTTCTTCCTCGTTCTCTCTCTCTCTCTCTCCTCTTTGTAAGACAGAAGAATCCCACCCCCAACTCCCCTAGATTAGGTTGCACCAAGTTGAATTCTACACATGACCTTAACAGAGGACTTTGAACAATTTTGAGGTTCTTGCTTGTGTCCATTGTTGGTTGTGATGTTTTAGAGATGATAAACTAGAATTCCCTTCATCTAATTAATTTTGGGAGGGTATGTGAATGATCCAATTATCAGAACTCACTAGGCAAAGTTGTGGTACTCTACTTGTTCGACGAATTATCTGTGAGGTAAATTTAGGCATCGGTGAAGTCTGAGTAACCGAGCGACACTAGTATATGCTAGTGAATAAGTGTGGGGTCGTTTGATTGATTGTGTATAGAATTTGAGAGTGTTGGAGTTACGGGTGCTTGCCACTCCTTCAACTCACGTTTTGAGGCATATAATGGTCGTTTGGCGTTCAAGTGACCAACGACCTGGCTCAATTGAATGCAAATAAGTTGCTTAACTGTTTGTATTGTGATGTACATTGTCCAGCAGTTGCATTATGTGCGCTCTGAGCATATTAGTATGTCTTGAGATTAAGTGTGGGGTCGGAGAAGTTTATGATGATATAGGTGAGTAAAGTCCAAGTGCGCTGTTGTATGTAATTAAACATGGTTTGTGAGCACCACTCGAATCAATCTCCTGTTGTGCATAATGATGTTTATAAAGTGCATTGCTCATTTGTGTATTTGAATGAAGTACCAGTTAATTGATCCCTGCTGAAAGCCATGGGCTGTATTTGAATGAAGTACTGAATGGCATGACCATGCGAATGATTGGAAGTGCACACCTTTGCACAACTGCTTTATATTTGAAACTTCACTATTTTGCACGCTAATTGTTGACTTCTTTGCACTGCAGGTACTTAGGTTCACAAATGGCGGCAACGAGCATAACTTCCAAGCAACAAGAAAGAGATAATGACAAGAAACCGCCTAAAAAGCCTACCGGAATGGCAACAGGTGCTCCAAACCCACAGAACAAAAGAAAGCGTACTGAGAAAGCAAAGGCACTGCTGGCTAGGCAGTTAATTGATGAATCAGAGCAAGAAGAGAAGGAACCATTAGTAAGAAGGACTATGAAGAGGTGTACCATAAAGAAATCAGCAAATCCTCCAAGCAAGGGGATAGAGTTCAGAGAACCTGTGCCGTACCAGACCAAATCCTCCAAGCAGAGTGACCCGAAAGATAAAGGAAGCAAAAGGCTACCTCAGAATCTGAGTCCGAGTCTGATTCAGAATATGAGCTCACACATGTCGACATGAGTGACGAAGATGAGGGTGAACCAATTGACCGAGCTGCTTGGGAGAAGAATTTTGTTAGTGAAAAGGCATTCCGAGCTTATGAGAAGATCCTGGATTCAAAGAAATATATTCCAGAAAAACCAATCAACATTGAAGCACTGAAGAAAAATTATCCAGATTTTTCTGAAATCAATTCGAGAGGTGCAACCATGGGGACCTATCTTGAAGGGCCACAGCAAGGCCAACCTTACTATTTTCAGAGAGCTTTACAATTGGCATCACTCACGGGGCAACATTGTGAGAGTACGAGGGGTGGATATCATTGTCTTCACTGAAGCTCTGAACGATTTCTTAGGAGTTCCACACACACTAACGGACAACTATGACTCTATATGCAAAGAGCCTGATTACTCGCACATGCAGTCTGTCCTATGCCCTACCAGGAAATATGCAAATTGGAAGCATGGGAGTGTAGAGTACCATTCTTTGGCCAAATAATTCATGAGCGTATTAGCACGTATGGTTCTGAATTTCATATGCAACCGCCTGATGTCGTGCCAACATAAAACTAATGTCCCTCGATACCGAGCACTAGTGTTGTATGCTTTATCGGAAGGGATCCCACTCAATTTGGGGGCCATCATGCATGACCAGATTCAGCGCACCATGATGAACTACAAGTGGAGGTTGTTCTTTGCGAATACCTTATCGGCTTACTTGATGGAGATGGGAGTTCTATGGGATAAGGAGAATGATGACATCGAGGCTAAAGCTTTAGGACCATATGATGTTACTCATGTACTAGAGCCGAACAGGGGAACGGCTTCTAAGTTCACTATTCAATAGTTGTTTAAGCAGATGCAAGCTGGTATGAAAGAGAACAGGGCTGAGTTAATAGCGACTCGTGTAGATTTGAGTGCCACTAGAGGTGAGTTGATTCAGACTCGTGCGGATCTAAGACGAGTCCAGGTGAGCAGGCTACGATGATGAGGGAGGTATCACTACTCCTCCGTGCTTTGGTTCAACGTACAGATATAGATATCTCACAGCTGCTTGCATCATCCACTACTCCTATAGTCATTGAGTCTCCATCCTTCATGCCTACTGAGACCGTCATGCCGCATCATACAAACTCAGCTCCACTTGGTGATGATCGAACTGTGACCGAGCCCCCTATTCGTGAGGATGCTATTGCCAGGCCAGAGGGGGACATGATAGATGCCGTGGATGCTTTGAGTAGTCACTCACTTGTTGCCGCTACTTCCGCCCCGGCTTCCTAGACCACTGCGGCTGATGCCCTTCCGTAGACCGCGGAGGAGCCCTCCACCTTGACTTGAGGGAGTTCTTCTCACCCTACTCTACTTTATTTGTGTTCATTGGGGACAACGCACGGCTCTAAGTGTGGGGTGGGGGTTATTTATTTTTTGTGTGGATGAATGTACTTAACTATTACAATGAATGTTTGTTGCTTTTGATACTGTTGGGGCTGTAATATTCACTGAATTAATGGCCTGTAATAGTTAGTAAATTCATCTATATGTAGTAACTCTCAGTCTTTTGTTGTGTCTGTTTGTAGTAAGAAGCCTTATAATATATTATAAAAACAGAAAATAGAGGACTTTTCCCGATGATGGACTACCTGGACAGTTCTCTCGAGAGATTAAGGTCCTTGGAAAAATAAAAAAGAATTTCATTTGACTCTTGAAATTAGTGTTAGTATTAGAAAATTGACAGAAAAATAAAGAAAAGCACAAAAACTAGTTTATTTGCCTTGAGTAGTTAGTAAATTTAATCTAATAGGCATTAATCCCCCTTGGTTTTTCTTTGGCCAACGGTTCTTTTTCAAGGGATGAATTTTTGAACCGGGTATTAGTTTTTCTTTTTAGAGTAGTGTAGGATATGAAGACTCAGACTAAATTCAGCACATTCAGTGACTTGTTTGATACCAACGGAGTTAGACCTAAGCATGTGGATTATAACTTTCTCCATGAGTTTGTGAGAACTATTTTTTCCTTGAAAAGTTGAATAGTTTTTTTGTGACGCTTAAGCTCATTTTCTTGACTCTTGTGCTAACTGCCGTGCTGTGTGCATTAAAATTATGGCTTAACTCCGTACTTGCTTTGATTGTAAGTTGAAATGTAGTCATCCTAAGTGAGTCATGTGCCATTGTGTGGTGAGATTTTTGTATAAGCTTTGTGTAGTACTTTGCGTCTAGAACTTGCCCGTTATGGAGTTGAAGCGAAATCCTAGGTTTTGCTCCGTTTGATATATAATTTTAGTCCTTCTTTGATCCTTTTGAATTCTAATGCTACCACAACTAAAATCATCCCTAGTTAGCCATTTTGAGCCTTTAGACCATTTATTTGGCACTCTACGAGCCTATACCTTTTTGTACTTAATTGAAACTTTTGATCCTTTTACCTCTTAAAGCACTTTAATTGTGAAATGAGCACTAAATGAAGTAAGGAGGGAATTTGGGTGACTTTGAGTGTAACCAATGAAAGGGAGAAATGTGCACTTATTTTGTAAAATAATACACCACTTGCGAAAATTGAAAAAAAAAAGAAGAAGAAAAATCGGGGGGGGGGGGGGGGGAGAGAAGAAAAAAGTGTAGATGAATAAATATCTTATTTTTGCTAGTGGAGTATAAATGACGATTGTGCTTAAAGAAAAAGGGAATATTTTTGGGGGTGATATTGTTTGTGAAGTTGAAGTTGGGTCGAGAGAATTTTGTGCTTGAAGTTAGTTTTGTGCTATGTTAAAGTGCTTAGGAGGATGAGTCAATATTCCTAAAATATAGCCTACCCGTCCCTTAACCCTCATTACAACCATAAAAAGTCCTAATTGATTTTAGATCGAGCGAGCTTGCATAAGTAGAGATTTACATAAAGGGCAAGCCTATGGTACCTTTTGTGCGCATGTGAACTTCTTTGAGAGAGTGAGTGAGTTCTTCTATTGTTTGAAGTCCTTAAATTACATTCAAATTTTATTTGAGTGTGTGGACTATCTTCCTCTGTTTTGTGGTGAGGGAACATGTCATATGATGGATAGGTGAATTTATTAAGCTATTCAGTCAGAGTGAGTAAGTTAGCCTGAAAGTAGTTATGCTAGGGAGTCAGTTTCTGAGTTTGAGATGTCCCAGAGTTGTTATTTGATTATTTTGAAATGTTCACTATTGTGCTTGCATGTTTTTAACATGGAGAAGAAAGTCCGCGAATGCATATCCAAGGGGCTAATTGTTGGTATCAACCAAAGTCATGGGTGCTTAAGCTTAATTGAAATGTGTGACTTGATAGCGATAAGCTAAATTTTGTTTTATCTATTGAGGGTTGATTCTACTTTGCTCGAGGGGGAACAAAGGTCTAAGTGTGGGGTGGTGATGTTTGGCATATTTCTATATGTTATTATGTTACTTCACTCATGTTTTAACCGCTTTTTGATGCTATTTGATCTTTAAAATGTCCAACATGGGTTAATTATTGGTTTTATGACTAATTGAGTTGTGTGTGATGATTTAGGGTGCTTGGAGTGCAAACATATGAAGAAAAGGTGCTCTAGCTATAGAAGAAGAGGTTGGATGCGATCATATTTTCTTGCACCCTTAGCAGTGAAGTCGGGCCAAGGCATCCGCCTTAGCATCCGCACCTGGGCACAGTAGAGATGGAGGAACAAATCTCATTAATTTGGATAGTTGTTGTTGGCCCAAGTAAAGGTTAATTTTGAAGACTGACAAAAGAACTCAGACATGAACCAGGTCGATCCCGCAGGTCCATCCCTCAGGTGCATGTCACGACCCAAAATCCCTCCGAAGGAGTCGTGATGGCACCTAGTCTCTAAACTAGGTAAGCCTAACATTTACTGAAATAACATTAACATTTACTGACTTCAAATTAAATAACTATGAATAAATCACAATTCCCAAAACCGGTGGTACAAGTAAGCCTTTCTAAGAGTAGTTATACAACATAAATACAACACTGTTCCAGAACGAGAAGGAATCAATGGAACCTAAATACAAACGAAGGTGACTCCGAGGCCTGCGAACCCAGCAACAGGTTATCGTGAGTCTCCACCGCGACGACCCGTACAGCTACTATCGATCAATACCTGGATCTGTACACAAAAAATTACAAAAGTATAGTATGAGCACACCACGGCGGTGCCCAGTAAGTATCAAGACTAACCTCGGTGGGGTAGTGATGAGGAACAGTCAAGACACCTATTGGCCAAACGAAATGAACAAGATATGATAGTAAAATATCGAGATAAAGATAACGAGATAATATCAACAGCGGAGAGAAATCAAAATACAATCAGTAGGAACAATAAAGGGAGAACACGGGTAGTAGCGAACGATACCCAAGTAAATCAGATAACCAAGTAAATCAGTTAACCAAGTAAGTCAGATAACCAAGTAAATCAACACTGACATAACAGGAATAGAGACAAGTAAGAATGTATTCAAATAAAGAAGGAAATACCAACTCAATCAATCACATCATGTCTAATACACAATCCCGACCATCTCAATCCTCGGTTTCTCATGTCATAATTCCAACTTCCGAACCTTCAACACACATGGCACCTTGTGCCCCCGTATTTTCCATCTCACTTTTAACAACAAAATCCACATGCTATACTATACATAATGTCCGTACAAATGCACTCAAGATGTTCAAGAAGTCTACAATTTCTAAACTAATTAGGAAAGTCAGCGAGAAAAGATGAGGTTGTTTCATTGGAAATCGTTCGAGTAAAGAAAGTACCCCTTTCAATTAAAATACAACATCGACTGGATTATTACCTTTAACATGGGAGTTAATAACTTAAAACTTAGTAGAAATTCCTTTTTAAGTAAAATACGACCTCAGACGGTTTAAGGGGGTATAATTGAGAAACTAATTGAATTAAAGATGTAACAATTTTTGAAGTTTGAAGTATTGGAATGTATATATATATATATATATATATATATACGGCGAAGTATTGAAAGCACTGTAGGTTCCAACAAAAAGGATCACAACAATAAAAGGAAATTAAACAGTTAAAACACTTGAATTGATAACAACAAATAAACACAGCAACAGAAAGGCACGGCATCACTCTTCGTGCTTTTACTCTCGTTCTCACCATAAGAATCAATATTCACTTTTATTCTTCCTTGTTGCGGCGTGCAACCCGATCCTAATCAAAGAGTACTGTTGCGGTGTGCAACCCGATCCAAATCATATAATACTGTTGCGGCGTGCAACCCGATCCAAATCATATAATATTGTTGCGGCGTGCAACCCGATCCCATATAATATTGTTGTGGCATGCAACCCGATCCAAATCATATAATATTGTTGTGGCGTGCAACCCGATCCCATATAATATTGTTGCGGCGTGCAACCCGATCCAAATCATATAATATTGTTGCGGCATGCAATCCGATCCCATATATACAAGTCAACACCAATCACAAAGAATCCCGGCAAGGGAATAATAAGGAAATAACAATATCCCGGCAAGGGAGTCAACAACAAGAATAAACACATCCCGGCAAGGGAACCAACAGTAAAAATGAAATATGTCCCGGCAAGGGAATCAGCTATAACCAAACTCTTACCAACAATTACTTTACAATGAAACCTCAACTAAACAACAAGGCATAATAAGCCAGTGATAACTACACCGGTAACTGCAACAATTGGATATGTAATCTATTTGCACGAAGTCATAGAGGAACTCACAATCAAGAAGTATCAAAGTAGTAAGGAAGGCAATCATTTCAATTAAGGCAATTAAGGGTCAAAGCAACACTTAAGAATTAGAGAAAAGCTAATAACATTATGTGGAGCATATAGAGACAATATAAGCAATTATTACAGTTAATCATAACGGAATACTTTCCACATATTGAACGTAAGGACCTAAGAACCCTAAAGCATATTTTCCACAGATAAGTCCGAGCACACACTCGTCACCTCGCATGCACGGACTACAATTAGCATAAAAGACTCAAATCCTAAGGAGAAGTCCCCCACACAAGGTTAGGCAAGATACTTACCTCGAAGACGACAAACCGATACTCTAAAATGCACTTCTCGGGTGAAAAGACCTTCAGACGGCTCATATCTAACCAAAAATGACTTGAATACATCTAACAATGCAAGAGAAAACAATTCCAATTAACAAAACTATGATTCCTAAACAATTTGCAAAAAGTCAACAAAAGTCAACTCCTCGGGCCCGTACCTCGGATCCCGACAAAATTCACAAAAACCGAATACCCATTCCGATACGAGTTCACCCGTACAAAAATTATCTAATTCTGATACCATTTGGTCATTCAAATCATCATTTTACATTTTGAAAGATTTCACAATTTTTTCCAAATTTTCCATTAGATTCTCATGGATTTGATGTTAAATCTAAGGTATAATCACAAAATATAGTTGGAAATTGATTAGAGACACTTACCCAATGATTTGGAGAAGTTTGGGTCTTTGAAAAATCGCCTATGGAGGTTTAGGGTTTGAGAAAATTGAAAAATGGGTGAAAATCCCGTCAAAAACCTCACTTAACAGGCCTCAGATGTCGCATTTGCGACCCACGCTTCGCAATTGCGAACCCTTGAAAATTGCGAACAAAGCAGGGCTAACAGAAGTCGCATTTGCGACCAAAAGTTCACATTTGCGAACTGGGCATCGCAAATGCGATGTAAAAGTTCGCATTTGCGAACACACCAGAAACCAGCAATTTTCCCGTCACGAAAATGAGCATAACTTCCTCATACGATGTCCAAATTCGATGATTCTTTTTCCTATGGCTCCGTAATTTCGATACGGATCTAATGATTCAAACAAAACTGAATTTGGATCTCGTTTGCTTAATATGATATCATTTTTGCTTGAAGAAACGACGATGAAGCATCCAAAAACAAGCGCAACATAGCCTAAACCTATCCGAAACTCACCCAAGCCCTCGGGGCTCGAAACCAAACATGCACACAAGTCTAAAAACATCATAAGGACTTACTTGTGCGATCTAATCATCAAAATAATATCAAAAACTATGAATTTAACCTCAAAACTCATGATTTTCTAACTTTTCAACCGGACGTCCAAATCACGTCAAATCAATTCCGATTCTCACCAAATTTCACAGATAGGACTTAAATATCATAAAAAAATTGTACCAGGCTCCGGAACCAAAATACGGGCCCAATACCAACGAGTTCAAACATTAATTCATTTATTTATTTCCTTTAAAAACCAGCACAATAATTTTCTTCAAAAATTGTTTTCTAAGGCTAGGGACCTCGGAATTCAATTCCGGGCATACGTCCAAGTCCCATATTTTACCGCGGACCTCCCGGGATCGTCGGAACACAGATCCGGGTCCGTTTACCAAAATGTTTACCAAAGTCAACAAAAAAAACCAAATTTTAACACTAGAATTACTATATTTTTCATATTTTCACATAAAAGCTTTCCGGTTTCATGCCCGGACTGCGCACGCAAGTCGATACACATAATATGAAGCTACCCGTGACCTCAAACTGCCGAACTGGACGCAATTGCTCAAAACGATCAGTTGGGTCATTACAAACTGCCTGTTTTGGCTGCTACACCACCTGCCAGCTTATACCAAATTTCGTAAACAAGCATTTTATGCCAACAACAACAACAACAACAACACTAAAAAGCAACAAAATATAAAGATCAATAGAACTAAAACATTAAGCTAACAAAACTAAGTTAACGCTTATTACAAGCTCATTCGAAAACTAGTTCTATTGTCTAGTTCAAAGTATATATATAAAGTACTCAAGGAGTGTTCTTTCAGCATCCTCGTCCGAAAGTTGGATTGTCTCGGCCGACTCATTAGGTGGCTGACTGCGTATGAATTTCCCCCACATCAGTTGTGAAGCGAACCTATAAGAAAAATTATATTAAATTAATATTTCAAAATTTATATAAAAGTAAATCAAAATACTTAATGAAAAGTAAAAACTTACATGTATAGTCGAGGCTCGACCCTCGACCCACCTTTCTGAATCAGTCTCTTTCTTCTTCTTTACAATACGAGTTTCATTGAATAGCTCATGATCTTGCTTCATTGGCATCATAAAGCTGTCTGGTGGCTTTGGTGATTATCCTCGGGATGAACTTGGATACAGAGAATAACTTGGATACAGTAACTGACAGAGTGTGTCTTTTGATCAATTGTTGTTCTCGTTAGCGACAATGATGATGAGAAGGCAATGGCATGTGTTTCAAATAGTGATGGTGTAGGCAGGAATTTTAACATTTCCTAAGTAGATAAAAGAAAGATTATAGAGGAATTCTCTACTTCATTTTTCAAGAGGAAAAGGAGTTTAATTGGGAGTGACAAAGTTGATGGTGATGGAATGTTTTCCGTTGGTCGTGGCAGTTCCCATAAAACGGGGATCATAAGACTCTATGATGACAAAGATTATAGGAAGTTTTGTTCTCAACTTTCTTCCAAGTCTGATCCGTACAAGCTTAATGGGATACTGGTGATATTTCTTCGGATTCAGACAATGATTTGACTGACAAAAGTATGGAAATGCTAATCAAAAGAATTAAAGCTAAAACTTTTTTCTTGGTAGAGAAGGATGCTGAAAAA
>NW_017670889.1:49307-49413 GCF_001879085.1 Nicotiana attenuata | reverse complement strand
TGTACTATGCACAGCGTAAGTGTGTGTATATATATATATATATATATATATATATATATATATATATATATATATATATATATATATATATATATATATATATATA
>NW_017670889.1:35376-48961 GCF_001879085.1 Nicotiana attenuata | reverse complement strand
CCATATTCGATATAATATTACCTAATACACTTATACTTAGTGCATAGTACAGCGTAACTATATATATTATATTTATATACGCCATATTATATATGTATATATATATATAAGCCGATATAATATTACCTAATACACTTATACTTAGTGCATAGTACGACGTAAATATCTATATTATATATATTAACGGCTTACGTTTATATTATTTAGATAGTAAATACAAAAGTGATTTTCAATTTTGACAATTGTTGACCATAATGGAGACCAACTTTGGTCGCTAATTATACATGAAATTAATTTAACGACCAACATTGGTCGCTAATCTCAGTAAACCTTTGACCAAGCTAGTCTGACCAGTCCAGTTAACATTTTGACTAATTTAGCGACCAAATTGCGACCAACCTTGGTCGCTAATTTGTTTCATTTATTTGTTTTATTATTTTCGCTAGTTTTGCGATCAACGTAGGTCGCTTTTCTCTTCAGACCAACTTTGGTCGCTATTTTTTGGTCGCTTTTTTGCGGAATTCTAGTAGTGTCTTGAGCCGAGGGTCTTTCGGAAACAGCTTCTCTACCCCATCGGGGTAGAGGTAAGGTCTGTGTACACACTACCCTCCCCAGACCCCACTCGTGGGATTACACTGGGTCGTTGTTATTGTTGTTGTAGAAGTTTAACCATATATAAGCTATTAATCTCTTCGAGTCCAGTTCCGAAGTTCATCGATGGAGACTAAGGTATTATGTACCTCATTGACCGTTTTGATGGTCAGTTGAAAATATCACCGGAAGTTATCATGTTTTATTTGACTTATCAGTCTCATTAAAAGATGAAGGATATTTCTTTTCCAACCATTAAATGTCAAGGGGGTTTAGTAAATTTTATCAAATGTATATCAACTAATGAAAAGCCTATTTGTAACTCTAATAGATTGAATGGTTTGGGTTTTATTAATCTAAGTTGTAAGACCAAAAAAGTTCTTATGGGAAAATCATTTAATAAAAAATAAGCAAGAAATCTGAAGAAAAACAACGTGGAGAAAAATATAAAGAAAGAAAAGAGAAGAGAAACATGCACCATGGATACTTTTCTAAGTTTGCCAAATTTTCTTAATTTGAGAGGGAACAAAACTTGGAGGTTATATTTAACTTAAAAGTTGTCCTATGTCACAAATACTTAAAATTACTTTTTGATTGTATGGTTTTTTCTTGTCATTTGTACAATTTTATCATTTTAATTTTCGTAAACTATCATGGGAAAATAGGTAATGAGCGAAATAAAATGAAAAGACAAAAATCCAGTTACAATATATCAAAGATTATTTTGCTAAAAGCAATGTCATGGACATAAATATGTAGAATCGAAAGCCTCAAAACCAGGCAAACCACATGACGCTATAATTAAGTTCATTCAAAGGGCAAAATAAGAGCAAGAATAATAATCTTCTGACTCTGGAAAGTACGAGTATCAAGTAATAAAATGTTATAATCAAGACAATATTGAAGGAAATATTATTGAGCACCCACCTAAATACAAAAACTACAAAATTCTCATATATAATTGTTGCTGTGAAAGTTTTATTCTAAAAAAAAAAAAAAAGACACATATAATCAGTTGAATTCAATTTTGCGTCTTGGTAATATTTTTTTAATAAAACAGGTAATTTCTCTTTACTGTGTTTCAAGCAAGAGCTTCGAGGAAGAAGACAGAATTCATTCGTTTGTTTTCTTCCCGTTAGTCACAGCCTACACTGATTGTTTTAACTTTTAACCTTTGTTTTGGTTTTGACTTTAATCTAATAATATATTGAACTAAAAATACTCACTTTTAACATCGATAAAGAATAATTTATTTACATTGGTACATATGAAGGATTGAAATAATTAAGTCTATCCCTCTACTTAAGGGACTATATAGTATATTTGCAAATAATAAAATTAAGTGTCTACAAATAACGAAGTTCTCCTCATAATTATGCAGAAAGGGGGGAGGAAACCTTTTGTTTACTTTGTTATAGTTGTATGGGGTCAAATTCTGCCCACTACGGTAGCAAGGACCCGCGACTAAATAATAGCCGAAGTAGAGGGGACGACCTAAGAATGTCAGAGCGAAAGCGTGCCCTTAGGTCTCGTCGTCTCCTCGAAAGCACGTGACGTATCCCTGTATTATTTTATTATTTTTGAGGGGATTCTCTTGTTATATAAAGGAGAATCCCAATGTTGTAAAAGGAGAAGATCTTTCAATAATAAGTAGATCTTTCAATAATAAGCTATCTTTCTTTCTATCTCTCTCTCTCTCTCTAAACAAGCCTTCTCTTGCTCTCTCGAATATCCAAGTTGCTGAAACAATCACAACCATAATACAAACTTCTAGGTCTTATTATATTCGATCATGATTTACCTGTGATTTATTTTGATTGTTTTTCGCTTATAAAGTAATTAGTATTTTTTAAGCAAAATAATTTGGCGCCGTCTGTGGGGATTTCGGCAATCGAAATCATAGTTTGCACCTAGAACATCAAAAACAAACCACCCCCCTTCACACCCTACTGAAATCGAAAAATGGCAGAAAATGACACAAGATTGAAAGCAATAGCAGGCGTCACAACCAACCTCATAGGCCCCCTCAACGAGGCCGGCAGAGAAAACATCTTGAGCACAACACCTGGTAGCACTCAAGAGGGAGGAATCTCACCCTCCCCATCTGAAGATCTGACGATCTTGCAAGAAAAGGGAGCTTCCACGTCTGTAGTCAAAGAAACACCACCCCCGGTGGTCAAGAAGCTACTGGAAGAATGGCTGACGAACACCCTAGGCAGCTTGCTCGAAAAATCGCCCCAAAGCAACATTAAGAACCCGTTGACGACAGACATCGCTACCACCAGTGAACACGATACTGTACGTACAAACAACAACCACACCAATGACCAGACCAGCGATGGCACACTTGCAGCCATCCTAAAAAAATGGAGGAAATGGAGAATGAAAACAAGGCACTTCGGGATCAGATGAAAGAGCATCAGGAAAGAGTAGACAAAATTCCCGGTGCTCCTGAGTTACTACCAAAGTGCGACGTGGGAAGATTCGTCGAACAACCATACAGCGAAGAAGCTGCACCTCACCCGATCCCAAAAACCTTCAAGATGCCACCCTACTTAAGGATATATGACGGGACGACGGACCCCGAAGACCACCTGATCCACTATGTGACCGCTGTGAAGGGTAATGATCTGTCAAAGGAACAATTACCATCCGTACTGCTGAAAAAGTTCGGAGAAACGTTGACGGGGGGAGCGCTAACATGGTACTCACAGCTGCCAGCCAGAACAATATCAACATTCAAAGAAATGGCGGATAAGTTCGACACCGCCCATGCAGGAGCAAAGAAAGCAGAGGCCAGGGTCAACGATATCTTCGCTGTCCGACAAATCGCAGGTGAGGGACTCAGGGACTTCCTGGCCAGATTCAACAGAGTAAGGATGAGCCTACCAAACGTATCGGAAGGCATGGCGGTTGCAGCTTTCCAAAACGGGCTGAGCAGAGATGGTTCGAGAGCAACCAAAAAGCTACTAAGCCGACTCATGAAGTATCCTCCCACCACATGGGAGGAGATAAACAACGCCTACTGTGCCGAGGTACGAGCAGACGAGGATGACCTCAACAGACCAACCCAGCGGCTCACGACGATACAGTCAAAAGCAAGGAGGGATCCACGCAGCGAGGGCCGGCGGGAACAATCCTCGCGCTTCAACAAAGAAAGGCAACAACCTTACGTCAGATCCTCGCATCCACCACCGCCTAGTCACACAGAAGCACTGCAGCGACATATCGCCCCACTCCGTAATGAAAGAGGTATGCCCCCTTTATTATCCGCCCATAACTTTTGCGTGTCTCCCTCAGAAATAGTGTACGCACTGGAGAAGTTTGGCACCAAGGTACAATGGCCGCAGAAGATGAAATCAGACCCCGCCATGAGGAAGTCAAATGTCCTGTGCGAGTTCCACCAAGAACGAGGGCACAAAACCGAAGATTGCATAGGGCTACGGCAGGAGGTGGTCAGAATGCTGAACCAAGGATACTTGAGGGAGCTGCTCAGCGATAAGAGAAAGATAAACTTCGCACGAGGGCGGGATCAACCTCAAGGGCCGCCAAAGCCGCCTTCGCCAGCACGCACCATCAACATGATCGTCGGAGGAGGCGACGATTCAGCAATCAATCATGTAAAGTTCACCACTTCGCACAAACTGAAGCGAACAATCGCCCACGAACGGTATGATGACTTCGAAGAGAGTATCACCTTCGATAAGTCTGATGCCGACGGTTTGTCTTTTCCTCATTATGATGCTTTGGTCATAACTTTACGTATTGCTGACACTGATGTTAAGAGAATCATGGTTGATGACGGAAGCAGCGTCTGTATTGTCCATCCAAGAGTCCTCGCGCAAATGAGGCTCGAAGATAGGATAATACCGCGTTGCATAACACTGACAGGTTTTAACAATGCAGTAGAACGAACCTCCGGGGAGGTATCATTGCCGATTTTAGCAGGAGGAGTTACGCTGGAAACCACTTTCCACGTCATGAACCAAGAAACAGCCTACAACGCCATCATAGGACGCCCGTGGATACACGCCATGCGAGCAATCCCCTCAAGCTTCTACCAAGTGATCAAGTTCCCCACCCCTTGGGGAATATTTAGCATTCGGGGCGAGCCGCGCACCGCGCAAGAGTGCTACCGAATCGCTCAAGATTACTCACACACCAAGCAATTGAAAGGAGCAAGTGCGGAAGCATAGCAATCAGCCGTGTCGGGGACTAAGGTCGACCCGACAACGGAAGCCATCAAAGATCCGGACATCGTAGAAGCCTGCAAAGCAACGGTCGAGGATCTCAACCCAGTACAACTGGACAGCACCGACCACACAAAAAAAGCCTACATCGGACACAGCCTCTGCGACCCAAGTAAGTACCATAAATTTTTAACTAACCACGCAGATCTATTTGCTTTTTCTCATTCAGATATGCCGGGGAATACCAAGAGACATTGCCACCCGCAAACTGAACGTGGATCCACTATATCCACCCGTGCGGCAAGTTAGAAGAAAGTTCAACACCGCAATCAATGAGGGCGTCAGCGAAGAGGTAGATAAGTTACTGGCCAACGGGTCCATAAGGGAATCAAAATATCCCCAATGGGTCGCCAATGTCGTCATGGTCAAAAAGAAAAACGGAAAGTGGAGGATGTGCGTAGATTTCACAGACCTTAACAAGGCATGCCCGAAGGACTCGTTCCCGTTACCTCATATCAACCAGTTGATCGACGCCACAGCGGGACATGAGCTGCTAAGCTTCCTAGATGCCTACTCCGGCTACAACCAGATCATGATGGCCGAGGAGGACCAAGAAAAGACAACTTTCATCACCCACCAGGGAACGTATTGCTACAAGGTGATGCCCTTCGGACTCAAAAACGCAGGGGCGACGTATCAGAGGCTAGTTACCAGAATGTTCAAGGAACAACTTGGCAAGACCATGGAGGTCTACATCAACGATATGCTGGTAAAGTCGGCAAACAAAGAAGACCATCTCGACCATCTGAAAGAAGCCTTTGAGATACTATGACAGTATGGGATGAAATTAACCCAGAAAAGTGCGCCTTCGGCGTAGCATCAGGGAAGTTGTTGGGCTTCCTCGTATCACAACGAGGTATCGAAGTCAATCCTGACCAGATCAAGGCGATAGACGCAATACCTGAGACCTTGCACAGCAAAAAACAGGTACAAAAGCAGACAGGGCGAATAGCCGCCCTATCCAGGTTCATCTCGCGATCCTCCGACAGGTGCCATAAATTTTTTAACGTATTGAGAAAAGATCACGGACTACAATGGAACGAGGAATGCGCCGAGGCTTTAAAAAATTAAAAGAATACCTGTCTTCGCCACCATTGCTAGTTAAATTGAACCCTGGCGAACCCTTGCTAGTATACCTGGCAGTGTCCGAAGTCGCCGTCAGCGCAGTCCTGGCCCGTGAAAACAAAGGTACGTAGTCTCCTATTTACTATATCAGCAAAACCCTAGTGGACGCCGAAATATGGTATCCACCCCTCGAGAAGCTGGCTCTGGCACTGGTCGTAGCTTCACGAAAGCTTAGACCCTACTTTCAGTGTCATCCTGTAAAAGTTATAACGACCTTCCCCCTGAGAAGCATCCTACACAAGCCCGAGTTATCGGGCAGGCTCGCCAGATGGGCCATAGAGCTCAGCGAGCACGACATATCCTATCACCCGAGAAATGCCATCAAGTCGCAGGTACTTGCAGATTTTGTCGCCGATTTCAGTACAGAGATTCTGCCGGAAGCGGAACTAGAGGCCATTAGTGCCACTCCTAGTACCGACCTCTGGACCTTCTACACTGACGACGCTTCCAACGCCTCGGGATCAGGAATGGGACTCGTACTCGAGGTCCCCACGGGCAAAATAATTCGTCAGTCCATACGATGCCCCGAGATGACTAACAACGAGGCCGAGTACGAGGCTGTGACTGCAGGTATGAAGTTGGCCATCAAGTACGGAGGTCGACGACTGCCCACTACGGTAGCAACGACCCACGACTAAATAATAGCCGAAGTAGAGGGGACGACCTAAGAATGTCAGAGCGAAAGCGTGCCCTTAGGTCTCGTCGTCTCCTCGAAAGCACGTGACCTATCCCTGTATTATTTTATTATTTTTGAGGGGGTTCTCTTGTTATATAAAGGAGAATCCCAATGTTGTAAAAGGAGGAGATCTTTCAATAATAAGCTATCTTTCTTTCTATCTCTCTCTCTCTCTCTAAACAAGCCTTCTCTTACTCTCTCGAATATCCAAGTTGCTGAAACAATCATAACCATAATACAAACTTCTAGGTCTTATTATATTCGATCACGATTTACCTGTGATTTATTTTGATTGTTTTTCGCTTACAAAGTAATTAGTATTTTTTAAGCAAAACAATAGTATGTAAAGATGACTAAGACAAGTCAGAAAGTGGATTAAGTAATTAGCTCTAGACAAATGTTAATCACTAATTAAAACAAGTGAAAAAGCTTTTCAATAGTAACATCTTTGGTTAACATTTAACAACACATAAAGAGGGTTTATGTATAAAGAGTTTTCTTATGAAATGTTTAACATAATGTTCTCTAGAATGTGAAATATTTTTACAATATTTTGGTTACTCAAATTTAATGAACCCTTGACGTATTGTAAATCTACACTGCTACACATAACACAGATATATTAGTACTTCACTTGACTTCAAGCTGATGTTTGAGAGAATTAAAAAAAATTAAGGAAAATTAGATCTGAAAATCACAGGAGAGAAAAGATAGGATGAAAGATAGATTTAAAATTGGGATAATTTCACATAAGTACAGCTCACATAGGTGCTTTTCATTCGCATAGCCACCATTTTAAGTTTTCATCCGTATAGGCAATGAAGCCCTCTAACATTATTGCCTGACTGACATTATCGCCTGACATCAATCTCATAATGATCTCTTTCCTTTTTTTTTTTCTATTTCTCCTATTTGTTTTTTTCTCTTCCAGATTAATGTGACTATCTGACAAAAAGTCAAGTCATCACGTGGTTTTAAATTCTTACTTTTTCTCCCTCTCTTTGCCTTATTTATGTTCGAAATTTACCAAAAAGGAGTATATTGTCATTTTATATAGTATGTATATATATTTCTACACAATTGTACATTGGAATGCAATGTAAATACATTATTATATGCTTGTATATATATAATTATACACACTTATATACATATTTATACAATATATATAATACATATGTATAAGAATACAACATATGCACTGAATGTACATAAATTCAACATGCATATTTTACACTAGAAAAAAACTTTCCAGCCATCATTAAACCTTTATTTCAACATAAAATTTACCATATAAAAAAAGTGTCAAACCTTCATGAAGACCTCTTATACAATAATAATGTATATACACCCTTATACATTGAAAAAAATATAATTATACATTATTATACACAAATCTACACACTTATACCTATTTTATACATAATTATACAATATTTATATAAGTGTGTATAAACACCAGTTATACAGTATATGCACTGAAAAATACCTTATGTCCATCACTACACCTCTGTTTAACACCAGTATTTTAAAAAAGAACAAGAAAAAAGAAGAAGAAGAAGAAGAACCAATCAGCTCAAGATAGGTCTAGATGAATCCCAAATTCTTAAATTTTGTCTCACCCGATCAATAATACTATTATTAGTCAATACCCATCTGGATTGAAGCACCAATTCACAATGAAAACTTCCAGATCTGAAAACTTTAGCTTCGTCAGTGGTGGAATTATGATTTTTGGGACTTATATTTCGATACTAAATGCTCACAGTAAGAGACTCAGAGATTTATCAATCAAAATTACTTAAATCATTAATGGGTCAAATGTTTTCTTCCTCAATCCTTTCAAACGAACAACTAACTTCATATTCTTCATCTTACTCTAGACTTTCATCTTTTTGCATTAGGAAAGTTTGAGAGAATTAAAAAAAATTAAGGAAAATTAGATCTGAAAATCACAGAAGAGAAAAGATAGGATGAAAGATAGATTTAAAATTATAGAAGATAGAAGATGAATATGGGAGATAGATCAAAAAAATATGGAGGATAGAAGATGATGGCCTGTAGAGAATGAAGAGGCACCAGGAGAGAGAGCATTTTGGGCGTGTAGGGAAAAAGAAAACTAGGTTAGTGATTGAAATCTTTCCTTCAAATTCTATACAAAGTGGGCTATAGCGGGTAAACTTAAAAAATATGGGCCATTTTTTGTTATGGTGTGAAGTCATGTGTATTTTCTTGTAATTCTTTCTATTTATTATTAGTGTAGAAGTTGTTATGCCAGTGAAACTTGTCGGAGTTTTATTTCAAAATGAGATTTGTATTTACTAAAATTTATAAATTGTTTTCAAAATCCTAAATAGAGTTAGATGCATGGGTCCTTTAGTGAAAATAAAAGCAATCTAAGTGGGAAAAGATATTTGTTCAAAATAATTAGAATGAATAAAACGGGGGTTGAAATGGACCCATCATTAACCACCAACAAGCTTCATAAAGAAAACAAAATAATGGAAAGACAAATCAAATCTATATTTAGAAGATATGTGATATACTTTTGCTGTATGTTTTTGAGTAAAATCATTGAGTCCATGGTCTGCATGTGAAGACTTTGAACATCAACTCAAAAGAGAAGAGGCAAAGCCACCAAAAGCCCACTCACCATTTGGTGTTTTTTTAAAAAAAAAAAATAATTAAAAAAAAAACTTCTTTATCTTCAAATGGTAATATCATGATTGAATCAGACCTACTCACACCTTATGTGGAAGATTTTATTTAAAGTTGGGAAGATCCCTTTAGTACAATAATGTTACATTTTGATACCCTCCCCCACCAAAACTTAGTGAAAAGATTGGTAAATGTAGCAAGAAAAGCCAAAAGGACAAATTTGAGCTGGAAAACAAAATCAAAAGAGTAAGGTACAGTAGTATCACTTCAACTTTGGTTAAGTTTGCACTTTACTAATTTGATTATTTTTTTTATAAAAAAAATCTTGAACTTGTAAACTATAGATTTTCTGAAGTGTTAACAATATTTTCTTAGGAAAATGAAAACTTTATTCTCTTTATGCAACAACAATAACATATCCAATATAATCTCACGAGTGAGTTATGCTCCTAGATGCAAACCGGAAAATACACAAAATCGAGCTTCATGTCTATCTTGGTTTTTGTGGATATTGCAATTATGCCAAACTCGTGTTGAGGGCAATAGTCTTAGCCCATCTATTTCTTTAAGCCAAAAAAACTAGAGGAAAATTCCAACTGAAAATTTCTGGGTTCTCGAATATGTAAGGGATTAGATAGTGGAGTTGTTGATAAAGCTGCTAGGAAGCTTGACAATTAAGTGAATACGTAAATTACAATAATTCTTAGGTCTAAAAAGGGCAGCGCGGTGTACTAAGCTCCCACTATACGCGGGGTCGAAAAAAGATCGAACCATAAGGGTCTATTGTACGCAGTCTTACCCTGCATTTCTGCAAGAGGCTGTTTTCACGGCTCGAATCCATGATCTCCTAGTCACATGGAAGCAACAACAACAACAACCCAATAAAATCCCACTAGTGATGTCTGGGGAGGTTAGTGTGTACGCAGACCTTATCCCTAGCCAGAAGGGGTAGAGAGGCTGTTTCCGAAAGACCCTCGGCTGAGGAGGACTCACATGGAAGCAAGAAAAAAGTTAAAATCGATCTCTTCCTAAACCATAAAGAAAAAAATGAAATTAACAGAAAACCAATTTAATAAAATTTAAAAGGGACGGAATCATTTTCTTAATTTGATTCCCTTAATTCCTTTTCGAGCCAACTATGTTCAAAATTGCAAGTTTGCTACACTTTCTGCAAAGAATCTATTCAAATCTTCATCAAACCTTTCCCCTCATTTGAGTCATTTCCTTATTCTTTATTCTCTCAACTTCAGCTTTCCATGTACTCTCCATTTTTACACCTTTTGCCCCCAAAATAGTGTAAACAGGGCAAAAGATATGCAAAATAATGGTCCACACAAAGAGACAGATCACAGACAACTTTCCTTTGTTCACACAATGACCAATGAAAAGCTGGAACTTGAAATCCTAAGCTTCAAAAAAGCTTTCAGCTATGAGTTTTTTAACTTCTTTTTCCCTTTTACTATCACAAAATAATAACCAAATCAAATCAAAAAACAGTCTGTATCAAACAGTCCCTCCAATTATTGAAGACAAAGACAAATTCAAATCCAGATCTTGAAACATGACAAATCTAAAAACTCAAATCTCGAAAATTACCATACCTGTCCAACTAACCTCACAAATATCCAATAATCATCATTCAATATCAATAGCAAGAAGTTTACACCCTTTTGGGTGGGTGGGGGGGTTTGGGTGGGTGGGGGGGGGGGTTAGAGGTGATTGAATTTGCAAACAGAAACAAAAGGCACAAAAACTTGTAATACTAGGAGTGTTAAATTGAATTATTGACAGATAAATTCAGTTACTATAAGTTGTATATAAAAACATCATCCGAAAAAAAAATGAAAAAAATAAAAAGTTTATGACAACAATCAATTCCCATCAACATCTTCTTTCCTCATTCGTATACCAAACAACCCCATCTCAAAAAGAAGAAAAAAAGAAAAAGAAAAATTCAATTTACCAAGAAAAATACAATTTTTTTGGATTCTGTGGAAGAAGAAGAGAAATACAGAACTTAACTCCTGCAACGAGTGATAGCACTGCAACCACGAGAGTAAGGATTAGCCTGAGCACCAGGTTTGCAGTTGTAATACGAAGCTCCACGGCGAGAACAAGGTACACTGTTCTTCTGCAGCGCACCATAGCTGATGTACTTTTTGGTAGCTAAAATACGCCTGTTTGACTCACTGTCCAGCTCAAACTCATCTTCTTCAGCCATGCACTCTCCGATACTCCCGTTGCATCCCCTACCAGATCTCGCCGGCATCACCCAATCGTAGGCCCCACTATCTCCAGCGGTCGCCATTGAAATGAAAAAAGCTCCGATCAGAACACAAAGAATTAAACCTGAAGGAACTCCCATTTTTACCTTGTACTGAAAAAACGATGAGAAATTAAAACACCCTTTTGCTATTTTTGCTTGTTTATGCTTTGGACGGCTGGTTTTTGGTATCTTCTTACTATGTTTTCGCTGTTGAGAATTCGCAAAACCAAAATCTTGAACTGAGACAACAGCTAATGGGCAAGGCCAGTTGTATTATAAGTAGAGGTGGCTTTCTATTTAGCCTTGATATTGGACTTTATTACCAAATTGCCAGGAAGGATTAGGAGAGTTAGATTTATTGGGTGTCCACTAACTTCTTATTTCAACGCGGAAATTTAAAGGGAGATTTATTTTAATGTTTTAAAAGCCGGCATTATACATATTGGACATAATTAAATGGTGAGGTAGCTATCAAATATTGAGAAAATTCCAATCACAGATTGAGTTTGACAATTGTCAATAAATTACTACAAGTTAACATAAAATAGTTGAAATAATTTGATGTTTATCTTTGGACCAAAAGGATTAAAATGCAATATGGTCTTTCGTTTATGTGCATACCACTCTTAGTCTTAATAATGGTGTAATTTAATGTAATTGTAGACGCTCAATGTGTAAACACTTATTTATTAGAATTTGCTAATTCTGAAATTGCCTTAGTCAACCATTTAAAATCATGTTGAAAAATTCTAATGGTATTTCTTTTTTCCTCTCTTCAAAAATTAGAAGAAGTTCTTTTCTTATTACCTTGGATTAAACATGATGGTGGAATGTTAGACCTGATGGAATAACATTAGAATAGGTTAAAAGACAATGTAAATAGTCAAACTTATTACAGTTAAACCTCTCTATAACAACTTCATCTGTTCAGGATTTGGTTTTTATAGCGAAGTGCTGTTATAGATAACGTACATTATAACATATTATTGAAATTGATTCTATAAAAAACTTGACTTTTATAATGATAGCTGTTATATAGCGATATTATTATAAAGAAATATGACTGTATAAGTTTTGGGATACTTATCATTTTAAAGTATAATTATTTAATCGGTAAAAAGTTATGAAAAATAACCATTTTCTTAGAAGATGACTAAAAGCAAGGTATCTAATCATTCCTTAACTAGAACATAAAATTGATTGGAAGGGCAGTGTGAACTTTGATAAGGTTAGGTAGGGGCAAGAATCGTAATAAGTAGGAAATAGGATGTCCAAATTAGAGAAAAAAGAGATATTCGGTTGACTGAGTTGTCCCGTTGGTCACGTAGTAGGAAGAGAAAAAGAATAGTGGGAGAGCTGTAGTATTTATTGGAGTATTAAAAATAGGATATAGAGAAAAGAAAAAGACGGCAGAGCTAGTTAGGGCTTTCTATAATTTGGGCAAGTCCGTCCAATAATCTTGTCAACCGAAACACGTTTTCACTCTACCTGCCTTTTATGTGTCCAGCTCATATCCGTCACCGTTACAGATTCGCCGTTGTCAATGATTGTGTTTGTGCTCCGGTTTTCGTTAAATAAAAGGCAAATTACGTTAAAACACACAGATTATTAATTACAGCCTTAAATTATTTGTGGTCTTAATTATCCCAATTAACTTGGCCTTTTGAGAGTCATTATCTCCCTGGACGCTGATGTGAAAAAAAGTGTGAGTGCACTCGCCTGCCACGTGAATTTTTCTGTATATATGGCGTTCTTTTGAAGAATAAAATATATTTTTACCTTTTTAAGACTGTTACTATTTTAGATAATTTTTTTCGAGCACAATTTATATGGATATAACTACATTACAAAGGCTAAATTTTTTTATTTGGCTAAAAATAAAAAAGTTTTAATTAATCTTTTTTTGAATTTGACCTGAAAATAAAGATTTATACAATTAAAATAAATAGTCAAGGCATCTAAAAAGTTATAAAAAAAATACATAGCTTGAAATTAATTTTTTTGGCTATAATTTTTTAT